>NC_142173.1:39394182-39466334 GCF_029865625.1 Vigna umbellata
ATAATATAAGTATAATATAATCACAGATGTTTTCTTCTAATATCAAACACGGACACTATCCGAACGTTTTGATATTATATTGAACATATTAATTCAAAACATATTAAATAAAATTAAACTTAAATGTTAAGTGTCAAAATGATTACATATTATGTAATATATTATCTGTTATAAATATCATATATACAAAAAGATTATATCATCTTGTTATTTAACTAAATTTCTTTAGAAAGATAAGATAAAACAAACTAATCCTATCAGAAGACAAATATGATAATAATTCTACAACAATAATCTAATAATTATTTTATTTTATCATTTCATTGCTATCAAACAAATTATTAACAAATTATCATAAACTATATTTTTAATGCACAATTTTGTTAGACAAATAATTGCGAAAATCTCTCTTAAATCACAACAATTATCATAGAAAAGCAATTCAGTCTTTAAATATAAGAAACAAGGTATATCTTATTATTTGAACTTTAAAAATAAAAAGATGAAACAAAAAAAAAAGTGAGAGAAGCTTGATGGGCCTGAGATACCAAACCCGGAACATATACGGATCAGTCCAATCCAATCCAAGTCCGCGCTTAAACCTCAAAACAAAACCTAACTAATAACTGTGGCCGCCTTGGGTTTCTCTTCTACCCTAAACCTCTTTTTCTTTTTCTTTCTCATTCTCTTTGGCTTCCTCTTCTTCTCTCACTAACCAACCACTCTCCAAATTGCTTGTTGCGCACCGTTTTGGGGGGTGAGGCTCCATGGTCGAAACCTACAGGGTAAGGTCCATCGATTGGAGACCTTCGCCGGTGTTGGCGCTTGCCACCACTATCGATGGCGCACGAGTTGCCGCCGCTCGCCAAGATGGCTCTCTTGAAATCTGGCTCGTTTCTCCCGGCGCCATCGGCTGGCACTGTCAGCTGGTAACTACCTAACTCATAACTTACGGCGATCCTTTTTTATCTCGATTCTCTTCCTTGTGAGTGTTTGAATGAGTTCTGATGCATTGGTTTGACAATTATAGACTATTCACGGAAGTCCTGAGGGGAGAGTGACGTCGCTTATTTGGTGCCCTGGCGGTGTCGACGGAAGTCGTTTGTTTTCCTCCAACGTCGATGGCACGGTCTCTAGGTGGGATCTTTTCAACTTGAAACAGGAGGTATAACATATAATGGAGTTATTTTATTTGGCAATTATATGATGGAAGCATCAATGGGAACATTTTTTACTGTGTTTTTTTTTTTTGCTGTAGAATGAGGACCATTACTAACTGAAACACCAATTAATAGACAGTCCTAGTCCTCAGAGGATTAGTTTAGGTGTGGTTCTTGGTTGTTTTAGTGAATATGTTCTTGGCTTTGTCTGGGTAATGTTTATGGTGTTAGGAATGGTTGGTTGGTTTTCTTAGTTTTTTATTATTATTTGAGTTTGTTGTTTTGGTTTACCAATTGCACACTTGGTGCTTGCAGACGGTGCTGAAATCTGAAGTCTCAATATGGCAAATGGCAATGAGGTTTCCTATTGATGACAAGTTAAAAGATGAAAGTAAGGATGGACCTATGGTGACCCAAAATGGGAACGGGTTCCATGATTTTGATGATCATGAGAGCAGTGATAGTGATGATGATTCTCATTCGCCTGGTCCTCTTGAGCGTTCATATAGGGAGCTTCCACGTGTGGCGATTGGCTTTAATGATGGACGATTGAAAATCTATGAAATCTCTGACTCTGATGAATTTATTCTTGTAAAATCTTTTCCCCCTGTCACAGGTGAGATTTTCCTCGAGTTATTTGTCGTGTAGCAGTTTCTCGTTGGTTATGTTTTATGGCCATTAAGTGTTTGTTTTTGTTGCGTTTTACAGGACGAGTTTTAAGTGTGACTTGGAGTGCAGATGCTAACTACATATATTCAGGAAGCAGTGATGGGTATGTATTGAATTTGTGATTGATAAAAAGATCACTTTGTGTGCTGCTAATGTTGCTTGAATCTTAGCACCGTTTATTTTTCCCTTTATAAAAGCCAAATTGTATGCTCCATTTTCTAAAAAAAAAACACTAGATCTGTCTAGCAACATAATCTACATTTCATTAGTAGTGTCCGAGAGTACCCTTATTTATTTTTCTTGTCTGATTCTTAACAGTTTGATACGTTGCTGGAATGCTACATTGGGCAATGAAGTCTACAGGATTACAGCTGGACTTGGAGGGTTGGGCAGTGGGCAAGAACTTTGCATATGGTCATTACTGTCTCTAAGGTGATAGTGGAAACATGCTTTGTTGCATTGTCTTTGAATTTGACTAATATGCATACATCTGCAATCCACGTACACCATCTTGTTATAATTTTGACGGTAGATTTCTTCCAATTTGCAAACTCTTGTCGCTCATTAGATAGTCATTTTCTAGGAATGGTACACTTGTCAGTGCGGACAGCAGTGGTAGTGTTCAGTTTTGGGACAGCCAGCATGGAACTCTCTTGCAAGCACATTCTTTACATAAGGGCCATGTATTTGCTCTGGCAGCAGCTCCTAATCACAATAGGGTGTTTTCTGCTGGTTCTGATGGTCAGGTACTGCGTTTTATGATTTGTCAATTCTTGTGCACCCATAATTATTCATCTTTGAAATTGAAATTCGCTGCTTATGTTTGCACTTGATTTTATTTGGAAATTTATTTTTGACCTCACGCATTATTTTCATCACAAGATTTATACTATGTTATTTTCAACTGTTGTCTTGTCATTGATGAGGTCAAATTCAAGTAGTGACTGTATATTTTCCTCTGCACTTTTTATCTTGTCCATTAATATGTGGTGTTGCCACATGGAAGTGCATATGATGTTTTGTTGTTGGCATTGTCGGCATACACAAATGCCATAATGCAAATAATAGTAGAGTTAAATGGTTTAAATAGTATAGTCATTAAGAATAAATGAAAACCAAAAGTCAGAAGTTGAACCACTAGAGAGGTAGTTCCATTTTTGTTGTGTAGGATGTTTGGCACTTGAAGTGATGAACTTCTTGCCAAGGATTGAAGATGATAGCTATGACCTTTTTGGGTTAATGTGTAGCTGTGTATTTTCCTCAATAGAAGTTAAAAAAACAATGATGTTTTGAAAACACTGATATTTATAGTCATTTGGTTTTTGATATGACCGTTACAAGCCTTTAGTTTGTCATGTGCACTGCGTGCATTGGATTTATTCTTGGAGATTACATAAGCATGATTTAGTTTGACAGTTTAAAAGGAAGATTAAATAAGCATGTTAAAATAGCGTACAGCTTTAGCTTAGTCTTGTATTTCTATTTTTATTCAAAAGCAAGTCATTACTTTACAGGCAAATTATTATATATTCCTGTCATATAATTGCTAAATATATAGGTGTTTGGTTATGTGTTACATTTGCTGCATCTTCTAATGCATGTGTAGCTGTTTCTCGAATTGTTCGTAGTCAAGGTCCACTGTTGGTCATTTTTTACGGTGTCTCATTTATTGACTGAATTTTGTATATTCTCAAGAGTAATGTGTAATATCAGCATATGGTTCTGTTATTGTTTGTTCATTAATTTTTGATTCAGTTAGTGTTATCCTGTATTTTGTCTGTTACTGGTGTGAAGTATAATAATGTTGGTTTAGTTTATTTTTGTTTGCAGGTTATTCTTTACAAGCTTTCTGATAGTCAGGTAGCATCAGCTGATGATATCAACTATTCTGCTATGACGAAGAGATGGATCTATATTCACCATGTAAGGTCTCATACACACGACATCAGGGCCCTTTCTGTTGCTGTACCGATAAGTCCTGAAGGTCTATATATTTTGTTATTTATTCTTCAAGTATTTATTAGCTTGTTTGGATGAGCTTGTTAAGTTTTTTGTTCTAATGAGAAAAATTAACGTTGTTTTTCGTCTGTTTTCTTAATGTGAATCTTTCAGTACAACCAGAAGTTCTTTTGAATACCAAAAACAAGTTTTTATGCTGTTGAAAAGTTTATCCAAATAAGCAGTATCTTTAGTTTTTTTTTATATATTTTCCATTTTCTGTTACTTATCTGTGCTTTTTTGTGTAGGTGACATTAACCCTGAAATTAACCCAGGGAAGAGGATTAAGAGCAGTCGAGGTGCAAGGAAGCCTGCTGATTTTAGTTACCATAAGTGGGCTCATTTGGGGGTTCCCATGCTTATATCAGCAGGGGATGACACAAAACTTTTTGCCTACCCAGTCAAAGAATTCACCCAGTTCCCTCCTCATGACATCTGTCCTGCACCCCAAAGGACACCCATTCAACTAGTACTCAATTCTATTTTTAATCAATCTAAAATGCTTTTAGTCCAATCATCAAAGCACATAGATGTTCATTTGCTACCGCTTAAAAATGGTTCCACCCCTGGGGCCCTTACGAAGACCGAAATAGTTGCTCGAGTCAAGAGTAAGGCATCTCGTAAGATAATTTGCAGCACCATTTCTAATTCAGGGGCGCTCTTTGCATACTCTGATCATAAAAGACCTAGTCTTTTGGAACTGAGAAGGTGTGAAATGGGCAAAATCACATGGAATGTTGATAGAAGGGAGCTTCCTCAAAGGTTACCATTTGCCCACTCTATGGTTTTTTCTCATGACTCTTCCAAGTTGATAGTAGCAGGTTGCGACAGAAGGATATATGTAAGCCAGTGACATGCTTCAAATCTGTTATAGTTAATTGTTTTAATAATGGAAGTTCTTTCTGCTTGTCAGAATTCCTGAACTTGTCAATATGGTTGTTATTAACTCCATATTGTGATGATTGTGCTCTGTATTCTGGTCCCTTCTTTGGTTGGCCCTGGTTACTTTTTGCACCTAAACCTGAAGACTGTTTTTAGGGAATGTACTTTGTTATTGCTCTACAGATAGGATCTGTAGTCTAACCAACTGTGAATCTGCCACATCCTCCTAGAAAAATCTACAGAACTCTTTATTATTAGTGATTTATTGAACAGTTTCCATCCTGCCTGCAAATGCATGATCAATTATTGAATAGCGTTATTCTTTACTGTACACTGGTTTTTATAGCATGTAGTTTATTTATTGATTACTTATCAGTAATTTCCAAATTATATGTTAAAATACTGTGATCTTAAGTTGTAAAAATGTATGTTTTGTTGATACTTTTATCTTTTGAACAGTGTCCTCTCCACTTGCAAATGCATGAGCACTTGTTCTTGTTTGCTATAAGGTTTTCTAATCTATATTGGTTTGTTCAGTTAACTTCTAAGTTTATTTATTGTTTGATTTGTTTCAGTGATTTCCAAATTGTTTAAATTATATGATCTTAGGCTGTAAAAATCTGTTTGATTTGTTGAAACATAATGGTTTTAAATGCTGTAGGTTGTGGATGTTGGGAAGTCTGAATTAGTGCATACTTTTACACCACGTTGTGAGTCTCAGGATGAGGATTTGCCTCCAACTGAGCCACCGATAACGAGATTGTTTTCTAGTTCTGATGGGCAATGGTTGGCAGCTGTGAACTGTTTTGGGGATATATATGTATTTAACCTGGAGATACAAAGGTGAGATTTCTAATTTGCTTAATCTTTCCTTTTTAATTCTGGATACCCATTACTGCAGCTGCTGCTTCTCTGAAGATAGTTGGTCATTTTGTTTTTGATAAGAAATTTGAAAATAAAATAAACTTTTGGGGAGACAAATAATTGTTGGACAATCTTGATAGAGCTTTGATTGGATGTTTGTTGCTTTTGCCGTGGTAGTTCTGTAGTATAACGTTGTATTCTGATTAGGTGTTGTAAAATAGCAAAGGGTGTTATTCTTTCCCCTCTTTTGTATGGTGTGCTTTTCTTTACAAGCTGGCATTGATTGCATGAATTATTTGATGTTGATATTTTGTTGTATTTTATATAATAAACTTGCTTGTGTTGCAGCCAGCACTGGTTCATTTCAAGATTAGATGGCGCCTCTGTTACAGCTGGTGGATTTCCACCCCAAAATGACAACGTTCTGATAGTTACAACATCCTCAAATCAAGTGTATGCACTTGACGTAGAGGCCAAGCAGTTAGGAGAATGGTCCAAACGACATACTTTTGCCCTTCCTAGGAGATACCAGGAATTTCCTGGTGAAGTTATTGGGCTTTCATTCCCTCCAGCAGAAGCTTCATCTTCTCCAACGGCAATATCATCTTCGGTTGTTGTTTACAGCTCTAGGTAAATATGCCCTTTTCTTTTTCCTTGTTAATACGAAGTTGACAACTTCCATTTGTGGAATGATAAAAATCAAATATGAAATGAGCATGTTTTATGAAAAATAGTATTTTTATACATGTGATAAGCGCCCTATTACTTTATTACTCGTGCCCCCTTAATGTTTTAGGTATTCTTTAAATTTTGTTGTTGTGAAGCTTAATATATATATATATATATATATATATATATATGTGTGTGTGTGTGTGTGTGTGTGTGTGTGTGTGTGTGTGTGTGTGTGTGTGTGTGTATGAAGAATTTCGTGCTGTTTAGTAATTCTGTGATAGTTTTTTAGAATATCGAAAGAAAGATTTGCTTCTAGGTTTTTCTCTGTTTTTCCTGGTATCTTCAACAATCAGACAGTAATGTGATATCTATGCCTGTTGTTTTAAGACACATGATACATGGAAAGTTAACCCTTAAGTCAGTTGGTTTCAGAATTGTGATTCAAACTAGAACTACGAAATAATTTTTGTTTTTCTATTTATTTATTTTTTAATCATTTTCTCATGTTTGAAAATTATTCAATGTTCAGGGCAATGTGCTTGATTGACTTTGGGTTGCCTGTGGAGCAAGATGAAGGTGATATGCTTAACACACAAGATTCAAGGTCTGGGAATTTACAATATTTTAGTGTTAAGAAGGGGACTAAGAGGAAGTTTGAAGTTTTACCAATAGATAAACCTGTTAGGAGGAACTTTCAAGTTCTACCATTAGAGAATCCTGTTTTATTTTTAGCTCATACATCAAAAAATTCGTTATTTATAGTAGACAAACCCTGGTTGCAAGTGGTCAAGAGTTTAGAAGCCCCACCAGTCCACAGACATATATATGGGACATGAGCTTTAAGCAGCTTAGAGAATTGTTCTCAGCTTTGAGGGGATATGATGGGGATAAAAGTCCCTTGTTTTTCTTTTTTGTCTCGTCATGGTTGGGAGGATCTAGAATCATGTATTGTGTTATCATAATCAATTTTGTTCCATTAGTAATAGCTTCAATTTACATTTTTTTATTTACACAAGTTCTGTACTTTTACTCTTAATCAAATCCCCAGATTAATTTTGGCTGCTTTTATGTATTATAATCTTGACACTTCTCATACTACATGATTAATATGTAATTAAAATTTCATATAAAAGCAGTTCGTTTCATAACAAGATTTTTGGCGATTTAGTTGTATTTATTTCCTTTTAATTTGAAAGTTATTTTCTTTTCCTTGATTTTCTCTGAAGTATTTTGGAAATTGCACAAAGACTGTTACACATGCCTAGTGTATTGATCGGATGGAGTAAATAAATAGAGTAAACTGAAACTATTTTCCGAAAACTCAAGTTGAGGCGTTGATTGGAAGGAGAGAGCGTGTATCCAAAGCTTTCAATGCAATAGTTGCAGCAAGCGCTCAGTCTGATTTAAACCTCTCGTATATCACATCTTAAAGTTAGAAGAATGATTTTAATGTTTACATCTATCAAAGAATATATTTAAATTGCGTAGGAATGTGTTTGGGAGAATCTGGAAGCAACTTAATTTTTTATATTAAGCGTTTTCTAATTCGGTGTATATGTTGGAAAGCTACGCGAGTCTTCCATTCTAAATCTCGCGTGTTCCATGGTTGGCATTGGAGGAGTTGTAACACTGTAATTTCCAATTACAAATATTAATTAAATAGTACACAATAAAGTAAGAATGACAGGTGAAATAATAATGAGTTTGTCCGTTTCCAAATATCTGAGTTATTTTGTAGTAGATCCATGCAGTTGGTTGGAGTCTGAGGATATAAAAACTACGAATAAAAGATTTTGTTTGATATATATCCTACCAAAACAAAAGTTCAATAATTGTAGGGAGTGTTATGAATGGATGAGAATTGAAGTGGAATAGTTTTCACAAGGTGGTGGGGTTGCTCCTAAAATGAAGGTTGGCTTTTGGTTTGATTTGGATACATTGTCCATTTTGGGTGTGAAGCTAAGTTACCTTGCCACATTTACCCACCCAAAGTGGTTGTGAGCTAGGCTGGCACTGCCTCAACTTAATAAAGTGGGTCACTACTCATTACTAGGCCTTTGGATTTGATATATGCTTCATGCTGGTGAGTGGTGAAATGACTTTTCCTTTTTCTCTGGCTCTCTTGCTAGCTAGCTGTGTTCAGTGGTGAATTAGTTAATTCGGTTTTCTTTTGTGTTTATTATTACTGGAGAAAAAGGAGGAATAGTGAATACCATATGAGGAAGAGTTTGTGAATAGTATCAAAAGAACACGACCTGGGAGGTCCCAGAGATGCCTGCCACTAATGACAACAAAAGAAAATGGAGGACACAAACCTTATTCAGTTTCCTATATTCTCTTAGGTTGCTCCCAATACCATAGGCAGTAGCATACGAGTAGATTAAAAAAAAAAAAAAAGGTAAAATTACAACATAAGAGCTTTTCTTTTTTAAAATATTTTGAAAAAATAAAAAAGAAAAAGAAAAAGAAAAAGGAGTTCCTTTTGCCAGACATTGAGTAGCTTCTCTCCTTTGACCTCCATTCTTCTGGTCTCTCTTTCCACAGCAATGCAGCAACAACAGTGACAAAGTCTACAGCAAAATAACTCATTTCCCTTCTTCATCAAAACCACCTGATCAGAACACATAACAAAACCCTTGTTAGCATTTTCCCATCACTCTTCTCTCAGTAATAAAACTAAATTTTCAACCCAAATGGATCTTCACCTTCTTCCTCTGTGGCAAGCTTTCCAGCTATAGACCTCTCCAAGAAACTCAAGTGCTTCTTGAATTTTGTCTTTTTCTGCACAGATCAATAAATTTAGCTCAACGCAATGAAAATTCTCCATGCAAAGGCTTAATGCTTTTACTTATAACATAACAGAAAAATTTGATGAAATAATCAGCACTAGAACTTGAGTTTTACCTTTATTCTTGTCGCAGATACGCATTGAGAAAAATCCAATGCACTCTCAACTTCTCCATTCCCGGGGAAACTGTCTTGCTTCTGCTCAAGAACAAAAGAACCAACCCATTAGCATTTTTTCTTTTTGGCTGCTAAGCATAAACATATTTTTGTGAGTGAAATTAACCTTGTGACTCTCCACGGGATAGTTGAAAAACGGAGAGCTTGCAGTGTCATCGAGAGGTGAAGACTGTTGACTTCTGCCATATTCTTTGACCTTCTTCTTTTGGGATTCTTTGGTTGTAGAAGAAAGGCAAGGATACCAATTCTGACAACAGTATTCGTTATCATAATGTGGAGGTCCAGAAGAAGCATCAGACACCATGGATAAATCTTCCTCAGACTCCTCCATTCTTGCTCCCTTTCCTTCATCCTCCACCACCCCACTTCTCCTCCGGAAGTAATTTTCAGAAAGAGAAGATTGGTCCAAATAATGGGTCCAACCGGATTCACTACCATTACTGTATTGTGAAGCAGAAGATATTTGATAATCCATTCGACCCTTCTTTCTTCAGGCACCAAGGTTGGTGTTGTTTTAATAGATTTTCAATATGTCTGATATGAAATATGATCAAGTAAAAGACGAAGGATGAAATGAAAGATCATATAGTGGTAGAGGAGCTAGAGGTAGCAGCTGCTTTGATTTCCCTGTGTCTCTTACCCCTTGTGCTTCTTATGTAGTTCTTCTTCTAAGCACAAGTAAGAAAAGGAGTAAAAGGAGAATTGATATAAAAAAAAAATAAGAAAGAGGTAGAAAGAGAGAGGAATTGTCTAAGAATTGTAAACTGGTTCTGTCCTTTTGCACAATCCTTTCGCCTTCTTATTTTATCTTTATGCGAATGAATCAATATTGCCAGTTGGCCTTGTGAACGTGTGTGTACGAGAGTGTCTGGTAGTGAAAGAGTGAGAGAATGTGATAAGGCGAGAGATTATGATTTATGGCAGCATTGCATTGCATTGCATTGCTCCCATAAAAACATAGTGCTGTCCTTTCAGGACAAAAGTTAATCTTAATTTGGCCAAGTCACAACTAATGATACTTTAATGATTAGATTTTTGTTTCTATTAATGGTTACTACTCTTGTAATTTGACTCCACAATAAATGCACTCTGCTCCCTCTCCTTAGGCTTTGCTTATCTTCTTCCACACCCTCAAATATTGTGCTTGCTTGCTTTGCAACAACCAACAAACTACAGTTTCTCACTTCATTTATATGACTGTCACCCACCAATCAATATTTAACTCTCAAGTGAAGTTCAGCAGTTTTGAACTTTCCCTTTTTCCAGCTGAAATTGGGGAGCTCAGAAAGTACCCAGAACATGACATGCCACACTATAAAGTTCGAGGCTTTACAATTTCACAGTTTTAATGTGCATAATTGCCATTCTGGAACTATCTCAAGTGATTGTTTAGTTGAGTTTGGTTATTCATTTTGACATAAATTACCATCTTCAGTAGCTGTTTCTTCTCTCGTACTACAACTTCCATAAATGTAAGTCTCCTCATAGAGCTAGACAGACCCACGTTTCATTGAAAGAAACCACTAATGACCACCTGATTTGAATGTGCCACTAATGACAAGCATCTGTGCTTACAATAAAATATAGCAGCTCACTTGAATTCTGTCTTCTCTTAATGCTTATTTTCTCTCTTTAGTCACAATACCTTTTATCTTGTCATGTTTTGTAGGAATAGTTCCATACTATACTCACTTTTGACCCCTACTTGTCAAGGAAAGAAAACATTGTTCACTAAACAAACATTTTAGTGACATTAGGATATCATTACCCTTAATCTAAAAACACATTGAAGTGCAAAAATAATGTTACCCGTGTGGTATCAGAGTTTCCCCAATAAAGATAATTGAAAGTTACGTGAGAGTGAAATTTAATGCAGAAAGTGAAACACCCAAGGGTTGAGAGGACAGTGTAGAAAAGATAAAGCATGAGGATGCAAGGGAGTTGATGGAGTACAATTCAGATTCAGAAATGGCACACAGGTACAATTTGCTCTTAGTGACAAAAACTCACCTCGTCCAAATGGTAGAAAATCCATATAGTACTTAGGACAACACTATACCCCACTCAGTGGAGAAAATATTGTCACATTTGGGTAACATTAGCCTTCAAATCTGATATGTATGTATGTAGCTTATTGTATGTACTGCTACTATGCAATGCAAGGCTTCAAATCATTCAAACCATTCAAACCATTCAACAGTAAAAAACAAACAAACAGTTGTTTAGAATCAATCAATCAATAAACCTTGCTTTCCTACACTGGTTTCATGCCCATTTACTATATAGAATTGATGAATTAAAGAAAATTAGTGAGTGACCCTACCACTTTTCAATAAGCCATTGAACCTCTCTGTATCTTTTTTATTTTTTGTTGTGTGGATTGACAATGAAATGTGACTTTATGTAAAGATCATAGGGCCACTACATGATTCTGGTCTGACTCCAATTGGTCCCTCTCTTTTAATACAATGTGTCCCTTTGCAGCTTTCTAATGCATTCTGCTCTGTTAACCACTGCGCTTATCCATCTCAATCATCTCTCTAATCCGTCTTAAATAAACAAACAAACACATCATAGAATTTAGGACTTAGGACCCAAATGTTCATGTAATCACAACCAACCAAAACATCATCATGCACTAAATCTAAATGCTCTTTTCTGCCCTTTTTTTTATTCTGCAATTTGATGCAGTAAACCTTTTTTTTTCTTTCATTCTCACCAATCACAGATCTACTGTTTCACTGCTTCACACACTCAATTCCAAATCTTTCTGTTCAAAGTTTGAAGTCTATCATTTGAGACCACTAATTTTTAATTTGGGTATACAAAAAAATTAAACTTCACTTGCTCTCTACTTATGCAATCATTTCTAGTTTGTCCCGAATGTTTGTTAATATTACAAGACTGTGTACTATAAAGTGTAGGAATTAAATCAAAAGCAAGCATGATGTGTAAGTAAGAACTAAAAGTACAGTGCTTTTTTGTCCAAATCTGTGATATTTAATTTTTACTTACTCCCTACCTTACTATGTGTTGTTACAAAAACATCAACATAAATTGCTGCAATAAAACATACCACAGACCAAATCTAAAATAATGATTACAAATCGAAGTACTTATTTTGGAAAAGTCTCATGTTCCATCTGAAAATCGAGTGACAATATTGTAAGCTTTAATTGAGGATTTCGTCTTCCAAATCTTCAATTTTCTGCATTTGATTTCTATTATTTAAAACAATATTTTTCACTAAATAGGTATTCTGTATAGTTTTCGTTTTTTACTTAGCCTTTCTAATTCCGATACATATTTCTTTCAATCTTTATGTATTATGGAAATTTATTAAGTTGTTCTAAATATGTATATAGTTTCTCATTAGTCTTCCTAAACGGTGTGCATATAAACATAAAAAAAAATGTTTTAACCAAATTTGCTCAAAGGAAAAAGTTTATAGATGAGTAGTGATATTTATAGATGAATAGTGATTTATGGACATGAAAAAGGTACATTAATACCATAATAAAAATAATAGGTTTATAAGTTATGTGATGTGATAAGAAAAGAGATAAAAAAGAAAGTGTATAATAAATCTAAACAAAACCAAAATGTCAATAAATCAGGTAACAACTTCTAAATGTTTTGGAGTTTTTTGACTAATCTTTCTTGAACATTACCAATTTCTTAATTAGGCTCTAAAAACAGAATACTAAATGATATTTTCATAATATTTAGATGATTGAATAAGAAATAAATTGATGAAAGAAATATTTAATAACGAAAATGTTTTTGATGGAGATATAATTAAAGATGAAAACGAAAACATCAAAATTTGGAAAAAGATATAATAAAGGGTGACCAATGAGATACTGTCCACGTACATACGAGCAGTTCAAATCATGATGTATGACTCATACGTTATTTCTACTGTTATAGTGATATACTATCAACCAAAAGAAAGAGAAATTGAAAAGATAGAAAAAGACACTAAAATAATAATACTCATGACATGTCTGCAAAATTCGATTGAAGTTGATAAAGAGAACATACTCGTATTTACAATATGAATAATCTGAAAAAAATATTTATAAATAATTTACAATGGTTAAAAATCTTATATAAATTAGAAATAAAATAAATTTATCAAGTAGTGTCAAAACGGATAATCTGATCTGACTCAGACTTGATTATCATTGGTTGGTCATTTAGTGAGTTATTAGCAAATCGAAAAAATTCAAATCCAATATGACCCACCGGTGGGTTAAATGGATTGATTCACTGACTTATTTAATTACAATTTTTTTTTTCAAATAAAAAAAAATAGAAAAGTTTTTGTAATCCAAATTTAAATAAATTTCACTTTAAAATAATATTAAACTCCAAAGACATTTTAAAATTAAAAAGTATCATACAATCCAAAAATCATAAAAATCGAACAAAATAAGTTTCTAATATTGATAATTTTTGTCTCCTTTATCCATTTAATCGATTAGAGTCTTGAATAGATAAATTTATAATATTTTGCTCTATTGAAGTATTTTTTCTTTGTCCCATCTATAATACAATAAAAAAGTGTTAATTAATAATATTAAAACATAAAATAATAAATAATTAAACTAGGTGGGTTGGTGAGCAAACTCGGATCACAGGTAATTTTAAGTGAGAAAGTGAGTTTAGTTGAAAATAGATCTGTATAAAAAAATTATATTTTTTTCAAACCCAACCCAACCCGATCCAAACTCGTGGTGGGCCAGATTACCATATGAGTTCTAATCCATTTTGACGGTACTAAAATTTATAATATATAAATAAATATAAATTTTATTGTACGAATTGATTTTATAAAATTAAAAAATTATTTTTAAAAGTTATAAATTTTGAGAGAATTCTGATAAATTTTCTGGGTCAGAAAATATAATATAATAGACATGAGAGTGATGAGAAAAGGTAGATGATAGGTTTTGATTTTGATATGGAAATGCAAGTAGAGCATAATATGACAGAGTATGAGTATGGGGATTTTTCCAGCAGCACAAAGTTTAGGAAGTTTGGTCCCCTTTCATATGGCAAAGTCAAAGATTGGTTATTGCAACAGTGTCTTCAAATTCAAAGTCTTGCTCCCTTTTTCCACTATCAACCTTTCTTTCCCTTTCACACCCATCAATAGTACAAATCACAAACCATCAAAGTCAAATATTAAGTTTCATTTTCCACCAATCTAAGCAAAAGGGTCATAATAAGCTGATGAATTCTTCAACCTGTGGATGACCCAAAAGTGATAACCAGTCTCTCACATCTGCATAATCACTTCAATTATTGAGATGATTAAGAAAGTCTAAAACATGTGGGTGATTAATTTATTAATTATTAATTATTGCATTAATGAATGAATGAATGAATGAGTGAGTGAGAGAGAAAGTGACAGAAAAAGTTGAGTGAATCTGAATTCTGAAGCATGACAGTGATGACGGTAAAATGGAAAGGAAGGCTGAAAGGGGTAAACTCACACACGTACTTGTCAGCTATCTCAGGACCACCAACTACCCTAATCATCTCAATCATTCCTCTTAAACATTTCAACCTATGTACAATTTTCATATCACTTCTCTCTTTTTCTTAGATCTTTTTCTTTTTTACACATTTTAATAAAACTCTAATCTTACCTTCTATGACCTGTTCGTATCATTTAATTTCCTAAATTATTGAGTTATCGTGGATAATTTTTTGAGCATTATATCTAAGTACCTTATATAGTCTTAATTTTATTCTTTTCATGTACATATGTAAAAAGGAAAATGAAGAGAATGAAATGAGCAATAATTTTGTCCTCTTCTAACCTTTATACTAAAAAATTATTACTATAAATATAATAATAAATTTATTTTAATTCTAAATTCCTCGAATGATATTATTAGGATTAATCATATATTTGAAGTATTATTTTTTTTTGTAAATTAAAGTTTTATTAGAGTTAAGAGACTTACTTGTAAAAACTTTTTAACCCTCAAATCTATAAAAGATATTAGATATAATGAATATAAGTAATTATTGGATAAGTATTATTTAAAAAATATTAATTATATTTATAAGATTAACGTGAATATCAACATATGTTATAATTAGAAATAATACTTATTTAAAATATATAATAACATAATACATGATATTTTATTATAAATAATAACTATAATATTAAACTGATGATATTAATCATAATATATGAATATTATTCCTAAAAGTTTAGATTATTTTTAAATAAAAATACTTAATAAACTTTGTTAAAGTGATATTTTATCAGAATGAATAGAATCAATCCTATATAAGAAATTTAATATATGCAATCAATATAGTAACAGAAAATAAATAAGTTTTGTATTGAGTGATGAATTTGATTTTTGAACACCATCACGGTACTTTTCTCTCCCTCTAAATTTAACTTTTGGAAAGGTGAACTTTGAATTTTGTTTGTCTTTTTCGAAGGACTTAACCTAATTATAGTTTCACTGTTGTTTTGCCATGCTGTAATTTCACAACTTTCAATAGTAACAACATGTAAGTACTTTCTCTGTTAATGGATTGACAACTCATGATATTTGACTCAGTCTTCTTAATTTTTTATGTAAATTTTTTAACCATTATAACCACGTTTGCCAAAAGTAATTATTAACATTATTTGAGATCTTAAATGAATATAATATAAATGAAGAAAGTTTTAGAATAAAATTATACTCTAACAATAAATAAGAAACTAAATTATCATTCCATATTTTAATTTTTGTTACATGGAATTTAACGAAAACATAATCACATAAATAATAAATAACAAACAATAAAACAGTTAAACTAATTTTTAAGAATTAATTAAAAAAATATTATGTTCTTATTAATAACTAATTCACATGATTGGATTTTTATTCAATTATTGTAATGAAATTTAAATAATCCTTGTTAATAATAATATTTTTTATGATTTATTTTCTTCTATTATTTTAATTTTAAATTAAAATTTTATGATTTAATATAAAAAAGATTTAAACATCTTTTAAAGCTGTAGAGGTTTTTAGTTGTAATATGAAAAAGATAGAAATAGTGAAGTTTATTATGATTATTTAATAACTACAAAGTTTTATAAAATCAAGTAGAATAAAAAGGTTACAAAATTGTGAATAAAAATTACATATGATACCTCTTAGATTATTTATTATTCACTTTTTGATTTGTGTTAGCTTTCTTACCTAGTTAATTAATCACAACATATAACAATATTTTTTATATTGATCATAACATACAATTTATACCTACTCATCTTATTAACCTAGTGTCATTAGATTCAGAAAATTATTTAAAGCATAGAAATGATTTTATAAATAATATTCAAATATTTTATTATTAAAAAAACTAAACTATACATAGGATTTTATTAAAACGAGTTTTATTTTATAAAAAAAAATTATCTTTCTAGACCTTCTTTATTATTTATCTAAGATTATGATTTCGTCTCTCATCTTTTTTTGAGATTTAAGCTTATATTAAGACTCTTGATATTAAGAGAAATGCATATATCGTATCAGTTTTGTGATAAGAATAGATACTTTTTTTGCTTTTTTATTGAGTTAATTTTAATCCTTTTGTATGTGTTTTCTAAGAGGTTTGCTTTTGACTTTAGGTAGCTCAATTTGATTATCTACTATGGTCACAACAGAGTGTTCAAATAATTAATCTGAGTATTTTTTTGTGTTATAATATATTAATATTATATTATTGCAAAAGTTAATGTGTGCTTTAAAACCATTAAATGGTGAGCTTTAATGTTTGGAACGTTGTTCATTTTCTTTCAAATGTGGAAAATTGTTTTAATTAAATCATTTATGGGTTTTAATTTCTTTTTATTTTCTTGATTCTTTCCAGCTCTATAAATAGGGAGTTCCTCCTCCATTCCAAGACACACCAAAATTCAGTCTCTTTTATTCTTCTCTTTTCTGAATTTCTTTCTTTAGCTCTTTCTCTCTTCTAAAATTATTCTGGGTTATTCTTATACTCTGTTTAGAGTTCCTTGCTAGTTCTGAGATCCTCAGACATTCTGAGAAGTTCCTGTTGTATCCTGGGGGGCTTACGCAACACACCGCGGATAAGTCCTTAAGGACAGTGACTCTACACGCCTCAGGAAATACTATTTTGTCAGCTTTTCCAACAATCTTAAGGACTTATGGCTGACATCAACAACATGCCTTCATAGAGCCAAACCATTGCTTCCGGAACCCAGACGGTCTTCGCAAAATCACTTCCGGACGTGTCAAAAATCGAGATTTTCTCTGGATAGAACTTTCGACGCTGGCAAGAACGTGTTTCCACCCTTTTAGACATGTATGGAGTTGTTGCTGCTCTTTCATCTCCGAAGCCCGACTCCACTATTCCTTCAAACTCAAAACTAGTTGAAGAGTGGACTTACGCGAACAAGGTATGCCGACACACTTTGCTTAGTGCACTTTCTAATGATTTGTTCGATGTGTACTGTTCCTACAAGAAGCAAAGGACATTTGGGACTCGTTGATTCTCAAATACACTGTCGAAGATGTCGTCAGACAAAGATTCGTCATAGGAAATTACTACCGTTGGGAAATGATTGAAGACAAGGACATAAAAACTCAAATCAATGAATACCACAAGTTGCTCGAAGACATCAAAGCTGAAAACATTCTACTACCGGATGAATTTGTTTCAGAACATCTGATCGAGAAATTGCCGCCATCCTGGACAGATTACAAACAACAGTTGAAACACAGGCACAAGCAAATGATTGAAGATACCAACAGGAAGGAGTATGCTACTACAAGGGCCAAAGCTTTATCTGCGAAAGCAAATATGGTAGAAGTAAAACCTGCTCCAAAAAGGTACGAATACAAACCTGATCACAAAAAGAAAAATAATTTTCTTAAATCTCGTCCCCATGAATCTAAACCCACCTTTAAAAATAAAGGAAATTGCTTTGTATGTGGGAAGCCAGGCCATCATGCACCACAGTGCAGGCGTAGAGCGAGAAACGACAATCCTCCTAGGGCCAATATAGCCGAAGGAGATGACATTATTGCTGCGGTCGTTTCTCAAGTAAATCTGATGACCAATGTGAGCAAGTGGGTGGTAGACTCTGGTGCTACCAGGCATATCTGTGCAAACAGAAGTGCCTTTACCTCTTACACTAGTGTAGGGGATGGAGAAGAACACGTCTACCTCGGTGATTCCAGGACCACTCTTGTTCTGGGAAAAGGAAAAGTTCTTCTCAAACTCACATCTGGAAAGACTCTGGCCTTGAGTGATGTGCTACATGTGCCATCAATCAGAGTTAATTTAATCTCTGTAGCACTATTGGGAAAGGTGGGGGTTAAAGTGTCATTTGAGTCTGACAAGATCATCATGACAAAAAAGAATGTGTTTGTGGGGAAGGGATATTGTGATCAAGGACTCTTCATTCTAAATGTTTCTGAAAGTATTAATGAATCAAGTTCTTCTGCTTATATTGTTGACTCGTATAATATATGGCATGCTAGATTAGGACATGTGAATTCTTCGTATGTTTTAAAATTACAACGACTAGGATTGATTAATATGCATGATAAATAGAGTATAAAATGTGATATATGTGTAGAATCTAAATTAACAAAGAAAACATGTTTTTTCTGTAGAACGCCAAACTGAGCTATTAGGGTTAATTCATACTGATCTAGCTGATATGAAACAAACCATGTCTAGAGGAGGTAAAAATTATTTTGTGACCTTTATAGATGATTATTCTAGATATACCAAAGTTTACTTAATCAAACATAAAGATGAAGCCTTTGATGTATTTTTAACCTATAAGGCAGAAGTAGAAAATCAGTTGAATAAGAAAATTAAAAGGATTAGATCAGATAGAGGTGGTGAGTATGTACTTTTTAATGACTATTGTGTTAAAGAAGGAATTATCCATGAAGTGACCCCACCATATTCACCTGAGTCTAATGGAGTAGCTGAGAGGAAAAATAAAACCCTTAAGGAAATGATGAATGCTATGCTTGTTAGTTCTGGTGCACCTGATAACCTTTGGGGAGAAGCCTTGCTTACTGCATGTTTTTTACAAAATAGAATACCCCATAAGAAAACCGGTAAAACTCCTTATGAGTTGTGGAAAGGTTACCAACCTAACCTTAAATATTTAAGGGTGTGGGGGTGCTTAGCTAAGGTGATGTTACCTGATCCTAAGAGAAGGAAAATAGGATCTAAAACCTCTGATTGTATGTTCTTAGGTTATGCTGAACATAGTGCTGCCTATAGGTTTCTAGTTGTTAAAAGTAACATACTTGAGAGAAATTCTATAATGGAGACGAAAAATGCTGAATTTTTTGAACACGTGTTTCCCTTAAAGGTTAGTGAGATGTCTCAACCTGTTGATGACAATGATAATAGTAATACTATAAATGAGGATTTGAGGAGAAGCAAAAGGTAGAGAAAGGAAACTTCCTTTGGAGATGACTTTTATACTTATCTTGTTGATAATGATCCAATAAGCTTGATAGAAGCTACTAGTGCTCCTGATGCAAAACAGTGGGATAAGGCCATTAGGACTGAAATTGAATCAATTCAGAAAAACAATACTTGGACTTTAGTAGATTTGCCTAAAGGAGCAAAACCCATTGGTTGTAAGTGGATCTTTAAGAAAAAGTATCACCCTGATGAATCCATAGAAAAATATAAGGCAAGATTAGTAGCAAAAGGTTTTACTCAAAAACCCAACATAGATTACTTTGATACTTTTGCTCCAGTGACTAGGATTTCCTCTATTCGAGTGTTGTTAGCCTTAGCTGCTATCCATAAACTAGTGATACATCAGATGGATGTTAAAACGGCCTTTTTGAATGGTGATTTAGAGGAGGAAATTTATATGACTCAACCTGAAGGGTGTGTTGTACCTGGTCAAGAGGATAAAGTATGCAAACTCTTAAAATCCTTATATGGGTTGAAACAAGCACCAAAACAATGGCATGAAAAACTTGATAATGTGTTGCTTTGTGAGGGGTTTTCACCTAATGATGCTGATAAATGTGTGTACTCTAAGTTTGAAAATGGTGATTGTGTCATTATATGCTTGTATGTGGATGACATGTTAATCTTTGGTACATGCGATGAGATTGTCACTAGAACTAAATTGTTTCTAGGATCAAAATTTGAAATGAAAGACATGGGTGAAGCCAATGTGATTTTAGGTATTAGAATCATAAGGAAGGGAGATAGTATATTACTATCTCAAGAACAATACATTGAGAAACTTCTTAAGAAGTTTGGATTTTATGACTTAAAACCAGTGAGTACCCCTTATGATGCTAACTCTAAATTAATGAAAAATAGAGGAGAATCAGTATCTCAGCCTCAGTATGCCCAGATAATTGGGAGCTTACTGCACTTGATGAGCTTTTCTAGACCTGATATTGCTTATGCAGTAGGTGGACTAAGTAGGTACACTCAATGTCCAAATCAGGAACATTGGGATGCACTTGCTAGGCTTATGAGATACTTAAGAGGTTCAATGGATTATGCCATTGAATATAGTGGATTTCCCGCTGTACTAGAAGGGTACAGTGATGCTAACTGGATCTCTGATTCAGATGAGACAAAATCCACTAGTGGTTATGTATTCACTCTTGGGGGTGGTACGATTACATGGAGATCAGCCAGACAAACAATTATTGCAAGATCAACAATGGAATCTGAGTTTGTCGCTCTTGAGATGGCTGGTAGTGAGGCTGAGTGGTTGAAAAAACTTCTTAGCAAACATTCCACTAGGAATGAAACCAACCCCATCTGTGTCAATACACTGTGATTGCCAATCGGCAATAGCTATAGCTAAAAACAAAAATTACAATGGAAAGAATAGACATATTCAATTGAGACACAATTTGGTGAAGCAGCTGCTAAAGAGTGGAACTATTTCCATTGACTATGTGAAGTCAGAACGGAGTCTAGCAGATCCTCTGACAAAACCCTTGGGAAGAAATATGATTTTAGAAACATCGAGGGGAATGGGACTTAAGCCACTAGCAAACAAACAAGTGATGGTAACCCAACCTTTGTGATTGGAGATCCCATGAATAAGGTTCATATGGGTAAAAACAAGTCATTTGTTAGTTCTGATAGCACTAAATTGATTTTAATCAATTATGTCCCTTCCTATGGTGTGTGTGAAAGTGCTAGAGACTACAATATTGAGAGGTTAAACTTTGTCTTTAAAATTCTATACGGTGATAGAATTTTGTCTGAAACAAAGTTTTAATGATTTTCATATCCCTTATGGGTGGTGTATGATTTGCAGCATACACTTGATGAAATCACCTATATGAGTGTCAAGTGGGGCCGCTTGCATGAGATCTTGGCATGATCTCTAGAGCACTCATGAATACCGGGCACGCGCATGGCCTAGTAAGCGCAAGACAGCGATAACAGCAAGGACTGTGGGGGTGCATTGTGATTGATAAACCTCTAATACACGTCAAGTGTTTTGGTTCATATAGCTTGCTATACCAACTACACTGTGTATTAAGTTTCTCAATCTAAGACTGGTTCATATAGCTTGCTATACCAGTTCTGATGCATTACATCCTATGAGACCCAGAATAAAAGTTTTTTTTTTGGTGTTTGAATTATTTGAGTCAAAGACTATTTCTTTCAACTTCTTTTGCAATATGTGGGGGATTGTTATAATATATTAATATTATATTATTGCAAAAGTTAATGTGTGCTTTAAAACCATTAAATGGTGAGCTTTAATGTTTGGAACGTTGCCACCCAACGTTCATTTTCTTTCAAATGTGGAAAATTGTTTTAATTAAATCATTTATGGGTTTTAATTTCCTTTTATTTTCTTGATTCTTTCCAGCTCTATAAATAGGGAGTTCCTCCTCCATTCCAAGACACACCAAAATTCAGTCTCTTTTATTCTTCTCTTTTCTGAATTTCTTTCTTTAGCTCTTTCTCTCTTCTAAAATTATTCTGGGTTATTCTTATACTCTGTTTAGAGTTCCTTGCTAGTTCTGAGATCCTCAGACATTCTGAGAAGTTCCTGTTGTATCCTGGGGGGCTTACGCAACACACCGCGGATAAGTCCTTAAGGACAGTGACTCTACACGCCTCAGGAAATACTATTTTGTCAGCTTTTCCAACATTTTGTAGTTTGAGTTACTTGTGAGGATTGTCTTATGTGAAGTCTTTGTGAGAGATGACTTCTCTTTTTAGGTAAAGGATGTTAGCAAAACAAGCTTTTATTGAATAATTTGATTCATGTTTCTATGTTGTTTTCATAGACTCTGACCGTTATACTCAAAATAGATAAAAATGGCTAAAAACGACTAACACATTAACTACCCATAAGACTTCAACAACTAATATATTAATTACCCACAACGACTAATACATTAACTAACCAGAACAACTAACACATTAATTACCCACAATGACAAATACATTTAATTTTTATTCCATTTAAGTTTATCTAATAAAACTCCTTTGTAAACTTAAGTGTTTCGTCATCTCAATTCTTCTATCCTCATCCCAACTTTGTCATGTGCAATGCACGTTGTGCTTGCTCCTTCCATTAATAGTTGGGTTCTTCACTATCTTCATAGCCAACTTGCTCTTATCTTTGTCTATGATTGACTTGTACTATGCTTTTGCTTATTTGTATTTTGATTTCATTGTGGCCAACTTGTTCTTTGCATTATAGGTGTTCATAGCCAAATTATTGTCAATAGATTGACCTCTTTTTGAGAGATCAAACAATTCTCACACCTACTTCACACCAATAAATTCTCATACCTACTTCATACAATAGATCGAGATCCTTTTGAATTGCCCACTTGTTCCACTATGGTATCAAACTATTTGGATTCCCTACCGAGTTGTCTATACTTCCTACATAGTTATCTGAGATGTTCACTTGCTTCATTGAGCTATCTACATGCTCTATCAAGCTTTTTGCATGTTCTACCGAGCTCTCCACATGCTATACCAGGCTATTTGTGCTCTCCATGTCCCCTTCTAGACTATCTGAGCTTTCCACACTCTCTATTGCACTCTTTAAGCTATATAGGCACCCTATTGAGCTATTCAGGCTATCTACACGCTCCACTATATTGTCTGGGCTATTTGCATATCTTATTGACCTCTCTAACCTACTGGGTTGTCTTGCTTGCCTATCCATACTAGTCGACTATTTTGTTGAGTTCTTCAGCTGTAATGCTGAAATCTCCATGCCACTTGGTTGTATATCAAGTTCTCCAGGCTACAAGGTTATCTTGTTGAGTTATTCAATCTATGTTATGTGCCACCATAATAACGTCATTTCTTCTTCAACTTCTTCTGTGAGGTTGTTCATCTCTTCTTTTCCATCATATTGACAATTTTTAGCAAAATGTTCGACCTTACCACAATTGAAGCACTTATATGTCTAGCACTCCTTTGCATAATGACTATATTGTTAAGTCATTGGCAAGCGTACAGATCATTCAAGTAATAAAACATGGTAAGACCAAGTATTGTTTCCCAAGAGACTTGTGTAATACTAGATAATTGTATAATTAATAACTCATCGAGACTAAAGAATAGAACATGAATCTACATTATGTGCAAGAAGATAAATTTACAAAGAATAGAGGGTATACTTTGGTAGTTTGAGACACTTAGGAGTGGAAAAAGATCAGAAAAGGTATGAAAAGACATTGCTAAGGGTAGATTTCACCAACTTCACTCTCATGCACACACAAAATCATCTTCTCTCCATCAAACACTAAAGTCAGCCCACAGAAACACTCGAACCCTAATCTATTAGGTTAAAGAGCCTAGGTTTCCTTACTAAGCGTCAATCCCTTGATCACTTAACAAACAAATATGCATTAAGATCTATAGTTTAAGACAATTAATGGGTTAAGTTCCATTCCTAGATACAAGCTCCACTAGATCTCTTGTTTCTTGTCTAGGTTTTACAAGATTCTTCCCAAAATCTAATGAACCACACGAATCAAGCTATCCACGTCTCCATTTCAAGCAATCATTAAGCATAGAAACAAGAAACTAGCATTCAAAGGAAGAGGCATATATATAATTAAAACATTTAAAGGTACACAAAAGTTCAAAGGTTATAAAATAACCCTAACAAGATGGGTTTGACTCTCCATTTCCATTGAGAGACTCAAGCTTACAAAATAGAAGATGGAAAAAGAAGAAAACACAAGGAGGAAGAAGAAGTTCTTCCCACAAGCCCTAAGCAGCCTCCATGAGCTCCTGTAGTGAAGTCGTGCCTCCAAACAACCAAAG
Source organism: Vigna umbellata (assembly GCF_029865625.1). Taxonomy (NCBI): domain Eukaryota; kingdom Viridiplantae; phylum Streptophyta; class Magnoliopsida; order Fabales; family Fabaceae; genus Vigna; species Vigna umbellata. Next base: position 39,418,722 of record NC_142173.1, read on the forward strand.
ACTCAATTCTTTTCGAGTTTCAAAAAGAAATAAGGCTTCACTTGCCACATCAACACACAAGACACGCAACTCACAAGGCCTGCTGCTTAGTTCAGGTGTTCGTAAACACCAAAGTTGCTCTCTGGAAAGTGCTCGCTCATCGGTGGAGTTTGGGCGCTTGATATGGGTGCTCTTGAATGAGCTCACCCAACGTCAAGGAGGTAGTGCCTAACGCCACTTAGACTTTAAGAACTCATCTTTTTTATGTTCTTCTTGCTTCTTTGGGTTCCCAAGATTCTTTGCTTTGGTAGAAGGTCTTCCTAACACAAAATTAGCTACAAAAAGAGTGGATTAGAAATATAAATACATAAGTGCACAAAATGTAGATATTTGCAAAAGCAAGATAAATTTGAGGATTTAAGCAAGTTATAAGGTATATAATAACTAATTTTGTCAATAGAATAAAACTCATATAATGGTAAAAATTAACATTATCATATACTTGCCACACTTAAAGCACTCAACATTTGAGTTGCTCGATTGAACTCCTCTCCATGAACCTCGTTCTCTTTCGAGCCAATTTTGTTTACCGGATTGTCATTTCTCTTCTTCTTATCCTTGGTTTCTACCACCAAAACTGCTTCCTATACCTAATAAGTATCATTTTTTGCCTTGAGTGTTCTGATCCTCTCCTTTCATTTGGAGTGATTTTTCAAATGGATTCCACTTCTTCTTCTTTCATTGCTCGTGCACCTCAAGAGATTCAACAAGATCTTCAATCAAGAGTGTTGACAAGTCCTTGGACTCCTCAATTTCAGACACTACATTCTCAATGTTGTCAATCAACGACCTAAGAATCTTTCCAATAACTCGGCTAGTGGTAACATTTCTCAGTTTCTTCCCTTGACCATTTTCCACCACCTTACAATTTTCATGGGAGCTAAGAAGAGTCTTTTTTTAGACTCCAATTGGCATAATTGGCCGACTTTGTCAACTTGGATAGGGACACATGTAAGACTAACCATCTTTCACTTTCTCTTTCTCATTCAAACTCGAGCTAATTGGTTTTTTATATCACTTTGTTTGCAAAAAAAAAAAGCTTTTGATGAATAATTTGATTCATATTTATGTGTTGTTGTTCCATTCATGCAACCAATGCTACAATTTATAAACTCACATGTTTTTTACTGTTGTACTCAAAATAGACAAAAACAACTAATACATTAACTACCTATAAAACTCCAACTGCTAATACATTAACTACCCACAATAACTAATACATTTAATTTTATTCCATTTAAGTTTACCTAACCAAGGAAGCTAGTTTGATTATACTTTGAATTCTACTTAATGAATGAATTGTGATGAGAAAGTGATAATGTTCTAATATGTATGTTGGTATGCTGAATTGAATTGATATTATTGATTATTATGATTGAATGGAAATTGGTATCTGCTGAATTGATTAGTTATAACAGGATTGTCCAAATTGCTCTATCTAAGGTTTAATTTGAACTTAACCTCAATATTTGGAACTAAAGAAGATATAGAACTGTCTAGATGAGCAAATTAGGTAGCATGTTGTAGTTAATCAGGGTTTGAGTATTGGTATGACGTTGAGCAGTGCCTCAAAATCACCAAACAATATGTTAAAAATTGAAATTAGAACACTATAGTAATTCATGACGCTAGGTGTCAATTAAGGACCGTTGGATGCTATTATAGTTAAAAATCACAAAGAAATATAAAAATTTATCAAAATATACCTCAATTTAAAATAAAATAAAATAAATATAGAAAGATATAAAAAAATAACTCCATCAAATGTGTGTTCATTTTGAAATCTTGAAAATCTAAAATCTAATTAATATAATTAAAATAAAAAATATTATATCTATAAAAAATAAACAAAGATCTTACACAATTAAACATACAAAATATATTGATAGCGTTTTAAACATAAAAAAAATTATAAATATTCATAATTATTATTGTTTTGGATGTGGGGTCGAGAACTACTCCTTCATACTTTTCTATCAATCTTTTAGTCCTTGTTCACTTGAATGGATTTGGTGAAGAGTGATTGAATGAATTTGAGAGAAATTGAAGGTAAATTTTTTGTTGTTTATTTGAGTGGATTTTGGAGGTAAGTGAGGGTGGATTTGGAAGTAAATTTTTTTAATCTGTCACATCAATCAAATTTTACACTAATTTTCACAAACTTTACTTCAAAATTCACTCTCACTTACTTCCAAAATTCACTCAAATAAACAACAAAAAATTGAACTTCAAATCCTCTCAAATTCATTCAATCACTCTCCCTCAAATTCGTTTAAGTGAACAAGAGCTTAATGTTATCTTAACGGGTGGATACCTGTCAAAGCACTCTTTACCTTACCTCTATATTTATAGGTATCAAGGTGGGCTTTTAATTATGACTGACCTAATCGCGGCCCAAAAGTAGATAAATGTGGAGTGATGCTCCCTTGACCACCCCATCTTCTCCTTCCACCTCTCCAATTTTTTTAAAATTCTAAATTTACCCTTTTTACTTTTTATTTTTACCAATTTTTCTTTTTATTTTTTAAAACCCTAATCTCAATCTCCTCTCACTTTCACTTTTCCTTTCACTCTCAGTAGCAAGCCCCCACCCCCCATTGTCACTTTCTCTCTTTCTCTTAATTTTCACTTCCGTTAACACAAAATTTGACAGAAAAAACAAATTATGCATGGTATAAATTTAAAACATTTATAACTTCTGATGAGTTTTGAAGTATCATGATTCCATAATATAATATGCTAAAAATTTCTTCCCCACTTCCTTGTCTTTTAATAATCAAACTTGAAAATCTATACTTAAACTTGAAACTCTGAACCACCACGAGATAACCCTTGTCGTTGTAAACCAAATTGTTTAGGCCGCATGAGCTGAACTTCTCTTCGATGATCACTGGGTGTTCAGTGAATCTTGTGAAATTTGAAAGGAAATGGAAAATGTTGTATTAACGGAAGTGGAAATTAAGAGAAAGAGAGAAAGTGACAGTGGAGAGAGGGTGGGAGCTTGCTGCTGAGAGTGAAAGGGAAAGTGAAAGTGAGAGAAGATTGAGATTATAGTTTTAAAAAATAAAAAGTAAAATTAGTAAAAGTAAAAGGTAAAAATGATAAATTTGGAATTTTAAAAAAATTGGAGAGGTGTAAAAGAAGATGAGGTGGTGGAGGAAGCACCACTCATAAATGTGTTTTACCTATTTTTACTTATAAATATATTGGACTTATGATGATTTGGACTTTAATAGTAAAGTAATTGATCAGCTTAACAAGAAGTCGTCCAAATTACAAAAACTTAAGATTGAAAAATAACTTTTCAACATTCTTTTAAAAACATTCACCAGATAGTCAATAAATAACCGATCGATCATATGATAGAATTATCACAAACTTCATAATACACGTTAATAACTAAAAGGAAATAACAATAACAACACAAAGGTAAAAATTCTCAAAAAATGAGTAGAATGCGCAACATTAGGTCTAATATTGTTGTTCTGCTATATAAAAATAGGTTTTCATACTAACATGTCCAAAAGCTTGTCGATCCTATCCATAAACTTCGTAATTTACTTTAATGTTTATTTGATGTTTTAAAATTTTCTATCATCACATTTAAATATTGTAGATGTTGAATAATGGTCAAAGGCCAATAGTATAACTTTGGATTATGCACCCCTAAAATATAAGTTCATTTCAAAGGATGAAGTACATTCATATTAACTTTTAATTATATTAGAATAAAAGAACAGCAATTTTGCTGTTGTGAAAACATCACAATCAGAAACAACAACCAAAAAAATTCCAAATTAACGTGTCGCACTTGTCAACAGAATGGGAAAATAGACGTTTCACTCAGGTGCCAATCGATGACGACTTATACGTGACAATATCATAAAATTCTGTAAATACTTACATAAATTTTGTATAAAACTTCTTCTAAGAATTTAACCATGAATTAAAAGTAAGTTTCACATTCCATACATTAAGAAAGTTTAATTTTTATAGTTAAGAAATTTTAATTTTTAAATTTATGAAAGTTTAATTAGTTGAAGAATTTGATACAAGAACCATACCTTATTGAGCAAAATCCTCAATTTTGATATTATTGATGAATTTTTTAAAATTATTGAAAAAATATAATATCAATGAAACATGAATTTTACTCATATAAGATATTCATTCCATTTTTAATTCAAAGAAAAAAAATTTTGAGTTCTTTTATATAATGTTAATTTTTTTTTTATAATTTAGTCAACTTACATACACATTTCAATTTTTTTTTAATTTTATATATGTAACCCATACCTTAAAAATTTCAACTATTTTATATAGGTATTAAGAATAATACAAGTATGAGTCTCACCTAAGATAAAGATGAAAAAGTTATACATTATATGTAAAAGATCTATAAATCCAATATTTTTAGATTTTGAGTTAAAAATAATATTAAATGATGATGTAAAACTTGCGTACGCCTGTTTTTTCAATTGGTACATTTTAGTAATGTGTATCAGGTTTTAGTAGACAAAAATATCCTAACATATCATGAATTCTAAAATTATAAGGTTAACGGTATTTTAATAATTTTCATTCTCAAAACTAAAAAAAAAAATCCAAAACCCTTGCTCAACTCTCTCATTCCTCTTAATCCTTTCTTTTTCATCTCTCTCACTCAAACATTTCTCTGTCATCCCTATGCTAGTCCCAATTGAAAACATCATAAACACTTGCCTAACCTAATCTACCTTCCTCACTTATTCAATTTGTCTCTGTGATTTGTGAAGTTAAAGGTTTTATTTACCATTACATTCTTGATGGTGTGCCTGCAGAGGGGAGTTTGTAACACAACAAAGTTCTAAAATTTAAAAAAGAAATTTAATAAGGGAAAATATATAACATAGTTTTCTAATAAAAAATCAACATCAACATCATAAATTATTTTGTTATTAAACTAGAAAACAAATGAACGAACAGAGCAAGAGGAACAAATTGCGGTGTCGCGGGTTGTTGTGTGAGTGAGGAAAAGTATGGAGATGAGAGAGAAACAAGTTGGATAAGTGAGGAATGTAGATTAGGGTTAGGCGTTCTGATTTTTTTCAATTGGGACTAGCGTAAAGATGATAGAGAAAATGTTGGAGTGACAGAGATGGAAGAGAAAAGATTGAGAGGAATGAGGGAGGTGGGCAAGGGTTTGCGGTTTTTTTTTTTTAGTTTTGAGAATGAAAGTTATTAAAATACCCTTAACCTTATAACTTAGAATCCATGATATATTAGGATATTTTTGTCTACTAAAATTCGGTACACATTGTTAAAATATACCAACTGAAAAACAGGCGTACACAATTTAACAAACCCTTTTATATATATATATATATATATATATATATATATATATATATATATATATATATATATATATATATATATATATATATAAATGTGAATCTAAGTTCTATGTCAAACACATCAAATAAAGATAATTAAATTATATATCATATAAATAACTTATAAACTTAATATCTCAATGTTTTGAATTAAAGGTGATTTTCCTTCCCAAAAAATATCATCAATAAGATTGTTATTAGTTGACAATTTTATGATAAATAATAGTAATAATGATAATTTTGCATTGTATTTGTATATATATTTTGAGACATGTTTAGATGATGAAAGCATAAAAATTGAATTGATGTATGTAAAAATAAAGAAAAAATGAGAGTGCAGAAAAAAGGGTGGAAGAAGTTAGTAGGGCCAGCTGTAGCAGGAAAAAGGGGTTTGAAATTATGATTTATATGACTATTGGAAAAAAAAAAAAAGTTACATTATTATGAAAATGAAAGAAGAGTAATAGCCAGAGAGTTAGAGATAAATTAAGAACGGTGTAGCTGTATCAGAGAAAGCAATCACAATAGCAATAGCAACAGAACGAAGAGCATGCACTACCTGCTTCCACTGCATCTCACTCTCAAACGAAGATCCAGTTTCCACTGCCCATGTTTTCCGGTTCATACAAAATTTATATATTTATTCATTATCTTTTTTATTTTCCAACTATAATTTTATTTCTCGATTAAAATTTAAGTTAAATTATAAATCTTTCCAAGAGAAAAAGTAAATATTAGTCTAATATAAAAAAATACTGAAATTACTTTTAATTCAAAACTTCAAACAACAATTTTATTGGTCTTTATTCTTATACTATATGTTTATTTTTTCTTAGTGTTACATTTTAGACTTACATTTAATTTTCTAATAATAAATTAACTTATTTTTACAAAATTAGTTAATAAATAAAAATTGTTCACGGTAACTGGATAATTATGTTACGAATGACACAGTAGACTATTATGTCCTATTAACAAAAATGAATTCAATCATAAGTCATCTTTAAAATATATAATTTGTATTTTAAGGCAATAAAAATTATGTTCTGCCAGTCAATGGTAATTTTCACTACCATTTCGTCTTGCCACTGTTTCTATAATTATTATTACTTGTACCTTTTTTATATATTTCATAATCTTTTCTGTCAAAATTTATCAAAATTAAGCAACAATAATAAAATTTGTTTTAATATATTTTGAAGAATGCATTATACCTATTTTATTATATATAAACAAAAATATCAAAACAATTTTATTAACATGAATTTTTATATATGTAACGTAGGAAAAAAATATTTCATCATAACAATTGATATAAAATTATATATAACTTCTATGAAAAAGGAAATTTCAATCTAATCATACATTTAATTTGATAACCAATTGCACAACACTTTAATTCTCCCAAATGAGCATCGTGAAATTTTTCTGTAATTTCTCATTTATTTTTAATTTTATATAAAATTTTAAAAGATTATGAAATAGAGAAAAAAAAACAAAAACCCCAATCAATTATTAATCGAGAAATTAATTTTGGTTAATATGGCAGTGTTTCCAAAACACTTCTAAAACAAACGGACATTTATAATATGACAGAATAAATTTTTAGACTCATTTAACATTATAAATACAATAATTTATTTTTTAGATTATTATTTTGCTCTTATAATTAATTAATGTAAAATGAATGTGTTTTTGTGTTAAAGAATATTTTTCCTAAACAAAAATAGCTAAAAAAGTGTGGCAGTTAGTCTATTACTAGTAACACAAATAATTTTCTGACAATGCACCACTTACCAATCCACTTTTTAGGGTATTTTAGCTATTAAAAAAAGTTATTTTCTATAGTTGTAAAGGAAAAAAGAGATTAAAGGATAACATATTGAATGAAAAGTGTGTATGAGATATTGTTGAATGTAATTTAGGAATGGACCATAATATTTTAACAATTTTTTCATAACGTGACTATTTTATTAATCTATTTGAAATGGATCAATTAAAACTAGTATAAAAAAAAATTATTAAAGAGATATTTTCCTTCAATAACACTGACTGACTGAATAGTAGCAAAGATTGGAACATGAAGTAAATGAGATGAACAACATTGGAACAAGTGTGTCATCGAAACATAAGACAGTGAAACCACAGTTTTGACAGGAAGTTGAAAAAAAATGAGGAACCCCATTTGCAGTAAGGACGGAAATAAAGTGGTGGTGGTGGTGGTGGTGGAGGCGGCGGTGGCGGCGGTGCTAAGAGGGTGGAAAAAGCTTGTCAAGTCTGCATGGTAAAGAGTAGAACTCATCACTCTTAACATCTGCGCTGTACAAGCTGAACCTCTCCCACCACTGCAAACTGATGTCTTTACGTGCAGAATCATCTTCACGAGACAGTGTAACATCCAAAACGAAACCAACCAAAGCTGCAACTGTTGTGTGGGACATGAATATGACACTCACAACATCATTCAACTGCACCACATTCATTCAAATCAAATCAAATCAATGAATCATCACAAATTTCAATGATGGGGTTTCGGTTAAAGAGATTTCACCCATAAGGGAATTCCCCCATGCTCCTTCACGTGATAGTATTCTGTGAAATATTGTGGTATGGAGAGGCCCAGGAAGAACGAGAATCCCAACACAAATTTCGTTCTGAAATTGTTCAGGTTACAGAATTGGAGAAAACCAAGCCCCCCAGAAGCTGCGTAATATTCCAAAATGCTATTTAACACTGCCAAATTCCCTTTTGCAAACCAACCATAACACCACAATGAATGAATACTAATCAGAGATAACTTACAAACGTAGCCGAATAACACACAGTATAATGCTGCTATAATTGGCATGGGTACTGAAGCAAAAAAGGCTCCCAATTTTCCTAGTTCAAGAGAAAACAGCATGAGTTATCATACTTTAACCAAGAGAATAACAAACTAAGGAAAACATAGCCAATAAAAGAAAATTATAGTTTTGGCTATGTTAGTATTCAATTTTGGATCTCAAATACTAGTGTCCCACATCTTCTCCAAGACTCTGAAATCATGATTACCATACCGAATATAGAGAAGAAAATCATAAAAGCAGATGATATTTGAACCACTCTTCTGCTTCCTGCTTTTGTCAACGCTAACAAACCAGCATTTTCTCTGAAATACAAGTAAAGCACAATCTGAAAAATACAGGAGGAAAAGGGGCCCCAGGTAAGATAACAAGTTTACAACCCTTACACTGATGCCGTAGACCCTGTTATAGAACCAAACACGCCACTCAGCAAAGCACTTACTCCCTAAAATCACAATAACAATGACACAAACTACTATGGGTCACACCACAAGTTTTATGAACTGTAGTCAAGGGAGAAAACTGCAAAATTTAGTGAATCCTACCACCCAACCAGCTCCACGGCTGATAACAGATGGTGGCACTGGTGTGGCACTTCCATATCTTGCTGCAGCATAGCATGTACCTGTATACTGCATACAAGTGGTGAATATAAAAAAATTGAAGTTTCAAGGCAAACAAATGGTTAGTAGAAGATGAACATTAGATGATTTTTCAGCGCTGAATGAATTAAGGGGTAAAGTGACTACCTCAAAAAAAGAAACGAAGGAAGCAGCGATCATTGCTAAAGCCTCCCCAGCATTGAATGTAGGAGGCCCCCATTGGAAGAAACCCGGAAAATACACCCTGTGTATAAATTCTAAACTTTTACCTCATCTTAAAAAGGCTGAAACTGGTGTAACTCATAAACATTTCACATGTTCAAACATTATTAAGCATTTTTGAAGAACTAAGTTTTCATACATACAACACGTGTGTCTCCTATCTCATGAGTTGCTGTTATGTAGCAGTATCTTCTCATTTTCAATCTCATCATTTCTACAATTTTCGTTTATATAACTGATCACTGATTGAGAAAACATGTCTGCACTCAATCTCTTACCATGGAGCGGCTGTAATAAGTCCAGCACGATCAGTGCGGCAATTATTCTGTGTACTTTCTGACTTGTTGTTATACACAGTGCATGAAGTTAGAAACAGTGCGAATAACCATGCAATTGTAACAGTGAAGAGCACCGAATATCGGTCACATATAGGCCTTTTCATGCCAATATAACGATTAAGATACTGCATACACATACAAACACTGTTAAACACTTAGATCAAAAGGTTAAAGAATAAATACTCAATGGTTTAAAATCTCTTCGGAATTCTCTGTTTTCGTCCTGAAATTCTTATTTGAAATCCTTTGAGCACATTCCTGTTTTGTAAAAGTTTGATCCACCAAGATCAAGTGGGACAAAGCAAACATGTAAACAACTGTGCAAGACCAACTTGCCTGCGATATGAAAACAAATACAACTAATGTTGGAAGCCCAATTTCAACACATTCTGTCACCTGCAACATTGATTGGAAAATATAGAGGGAGGAAAAGGAATACAAAACTTCTGTCAAACATGAAAATCAAGACATCACAAATACCATTGGGAAACCAAAACGATAGAGGCTGAGTCCTGTGAAAGTTATATAAGGCACTACACTGAGTGGACTGAGGAACCTGAGATGATTGAAGTGGCTAACAGTATTAAAAATGTTGATCAAAAAGTAAGATAGAATAGTTATTAAAAGAAGATTATCAGATGATGAAACCAGCCAAGAAAATCACGCTAACCTGACAGCATTCCTCCAAAAGCCAAAGAATCCAACAGCCATCTGGAAACATGCAGTTATGATCAAGGCACCTTGAATAGCTCTGATTGTCTGAATAAACCTCTGGAAAAATCAAGCATTGAGTCAAAAAATCACTAACAGTAACAGAAGAAAATATAAGAAGCAAAAATAGTATATCACAGACCTCATAAGAATCCGTGTATGAATTGTATCTTCTGGCATGGATAATAGATGTTATAGGTACTATGTAAGTGTATGAACCAACAACTACAATTGGAAGTCGAGTTCCAAACAAGGATTGAAGAAATGTGCTTATTCCAGAAACAAATAAAAGTGTCTGAAACACTCGTGTCTTCTCAGCCTACATTGATCAAAGCATTCAGCTTCATTTCTATATTCAAAATCTCAAAAGCATACAAAAAAATGAAAAAAGTTCTTACTACTCCTCCACCCATTTGAGGAACAAGCATAGTTGGAATCAGAACGGTAACTCCTAGAGTCAGAAGGAAATGCTGAAATCCCAATAGCACTGCTTCACCTGCATCATGAAGCATATCTCTATCTTTTGTAATGATATGTAAGATTTTGTGTTGTAAATTCCAACAAAAAATTTAAAGTTTTTATAGTTCTTATTATCATTATTATAAGTAGACAAGAGTGTACTAACGCCATGGAGGAGGACTCTTGATGCAATATTGAACTCCAGGCAATTGTTCATGCACAGCATGTGGCTGCACCTCCTCCACTTTCTTTGCAGCACCTGCATTTTTGTTAGTATCACTTGCATGGTTGCATGCAGCATTATCTTGAGCCATCTTTAACCAGTATCAGATGAAAGAACTTTTTCATCTTCTGAGATGATTGATCATTTTTCTAATATAAGGAGAATTGTATATGAATTCCAATTAATTTCAATTCAGTAACCAAACATTTCAAGATTAATTTGGTTTAATCAGTTACAAGAATTGGAATTATGCACCGTTATGTTAATGGTATAAAACGGTCTAGAACATTAATATTTTTGTTAAGTGCCATGAAATTATTCCACTGAAAAGTAATTATCACTTTCTTTACCAGGGGGTTTGGGATTAAAGTATTTTTAAATTTTGAAATCTTACTTGGTTGGATATCTTCTTTTTGTTTGGACAATTTCATTGTACTAAACAAATATTAATTTTTGCTTTTAGTTTAAACTTTTATGCTTGTATGCATGGTAGATAATGAAACCAAATAGATTAAAATATATTAAAAAACTATTTTATATTTTTTTAAAATAATTACAATAGAGTTTTTATTCCATCTCTCGAAGAAAGATCAAGCAAAATAAATTATACATGTACAAATCTCATTTATAGCTACAAAAGTTTGCTATAAATTTTAGAGGTAAATATGTTTTTAGTCCCTCAACTATCGAGCGCTTTAGTCCCTCTTCCAAACTTTGGTTCACTTTACAGAATGTTGGTCATGGCTGGTTGAAGATGGAAAAGAAAAGAGTGTCCACAGAAGATGAACCATTGAACGAAGAAGAAGAAAAGGGATTCCAATTTTGACACTATAATTTAATGTTTTTTCTTTTAATTTTAGTTAGAGTTAGAAACAAACTTAGAATTGGCCTTCATGTGGCACACCGTTAGCCATGTCAAAAAAAAATTAACTCACTAGTTATGAAAGGCGAAATATTACAGTTTTCTTATGGACAAGGATCAAAGTGAACTAAAGCTTGAAAGAGAGACTAAACAAAAAAACTAGAGGTGTCAATTTGACCCATGACCCCGGGGCTAGCCCTAACCCACTCTTGAAAAAGCCCCCTCTTAAGAAGCCCTCAAATGGGGGCCAAAAAAAAAGCCCTAACCCCCAAAGCCCCCTCTCAAGGGGGTTAGGGTCAGGGTTAAGGTGGGTTTAGCCCACTAAAATTTTTTTGGAAACTAAACTTCAACATTCTTAATAGTAACTATTAAAAGTACTAAATTTTATATTCATGTAATTGATTTCTTATTTCAAATTATTAAATAAAACTAATTAATTATAGTATAATAGAATATTTAATATTCAAAATAACCACTTTTTTAAATAATTAAAAACAATTGCAAACCACACACTTAATTTTATACAACTAAATAGTATTACAAATTTATTTTAGTGAAATATTATAAAAATGTTTTATTTTGTTGTCAATTTTAATAAAATTATGTCTTATGTTGCAGACACCAATTATTAGAAAATTATATATAATTAGTAATATCAAAATAACCCCAAAGAGATATAATAACATATTAATTTGATTTAATATTTGCACTGCTTTTACAGTTCTTAAAAAGAATCACTGTTTTGTTTCCTCGACTTCTAAAATATCACTCAATCTGCTTTTAATTATTTAAAATTAAAAATAATTCAAAAATTTATTATCTAATTTTTTTTTTATCAAAAATAGTATTAATATTTTATGTGTAAATTAAACTTATGTTTTATTTTGTTTTTTTCTCTCTGATAATTTTTCCTCAAAATCACCATAAGATATATTATAAAAAGAAAGTTAATTTCTTAAAAATTTTTAAAAAAATGAAAATTTTAAATAGACCTAAAGTAGTAAAGAATGACAAATGTTATAGTATTTCAATTCTTTAACTAACACATTAAATAATTTATTTTTAACTTTCAATTAGAACACATAACATAAATGTATGTTTATGTTTATGTTTATATTTATTTTTATGACATTTAAAATGTAAACATTTTGAGTGAGTAGTACGACGAGATTGAATTCTATGGGCAAATACAATTTTAGTCTGCACAAGGTTTATGAGTTTTTTTTTTATTTATTATTTTTGTTATGAACATGATTTGTTGAGTATAAAATGAAAAAGAAAATCATTTATATTTAATTTCTTTTTCAATAACTTTATAAGAAAATAAAGAAGCCTTTTTTTTAAATTAAGAGCTTCAATTAGAGAAAATCTTCTCTTAAATTTCAATTAGGATAATTTTAGATAAAAAAGTTAATTTCTTACTTATAACTTAAAAAAAAGTGAAATTAAATATTTAAATTTCAAATTTATAAAATGATCCTTTAATTATATACTTAGAGAATCTAACTCAATAAATATTGTCATTTTGCTTTTGCTTCTTCATTTTAGAACTCTCCTCTTATAAAAATTTCAATTTATTTTCTATAGTAACTATTTTTGTAACAAATTAGGAGTTAATTATATTTTTTCTTGTATTCAAAATGAACATTTTTTCTAAAAAAAAGGCCCATGGGTTGGCCCTAGCCCACAGGGCTTTTGAAGATATTTTGGCCCCGTGGGTTTTTTCTACGAGAGGTTTTTTGGCCCTATGAATTTTTTTGGCCCCAATCCACGTGGGTTAGGGCCAAATCATGTAAGGAGGGCCAAATTGACAGGTCTACAAAAAACGCTTGATAATTGAGGAACTAAAAACATATTTAACGTGTTTTTCTCACCTCGTCTATTTTGAGAAGATATTTAGAATCTTATTTAAATGTTGTGTCAAGAAAACATCGTCTTAAATTTACACATTAGATCAGAAGTACCATTGAAATATCTAATCCAAAATATAAACAAAAAAATCATTTTGAATTAGATGTTCATAAATGAAAAATTTTATTTTTTAATTTATATTTTGAATTGGATAAACGAAACATACTTTTAAATTCAAACTGTTTAATAGTTAAAAAAGAAAAAGACATAGAAATAACTTTTAATGAAAGATAATTGAAAGTTATAGATTTTATGGGAGTGCCTGAATCAAAAAAGGGGAGTGGGGAAAGAAACGGCCATCATCCAATGACTCCTTCTTCCTCCAAGTCTTGATTTCTGGCACCTATAGTCCAAATTGTCTAAAACTACCTTTTTAAGTTGTACAATTTGAAAACAGATGATGTAGTCTCCAGTAAATTACATTTTCAGTTTGTAAATTATGGAATTCATTTAATGCTTTACAAATGTAATCACGAATTAAATAATCTATAGATATATTTTAAATTCGTATTATATTTATAGATTGGGTTTTTAAAACAACTTATAAATTCTTTAATCCATAAGTTAAACTTAGAATTTTGAATTCCAGCATCCAAAATTATTCTATCGTGATAAATCATTGTCGTTACTGTTAAATCTATTGAGAAGGAAGTTCCTTCTTTACTCAAAACCTCAATACTGTTCTATTTTTTTTTATTTCTATATAATATCAGACTTGGATTCACACTTGAATACCCAACAATATCCGAAATGTCATAATTTATTTATTTTTTCATCATGTTATCCCTCACTTCACTAAATATAAAATTATTATTTTGAATTGTTAAATCCTTTATCACAATCCACAAATAACTCTTGTACCACTGTGACATTTGCTATTTCTATGTTACTTTCAAAGAAATGAAAAACTTATTAATAAGAGTTAACTAACTTTATACCCTACTATACCATATGACGAATGAGCTACCATTAAGACCGGATAGCTATAAATTAAAACAATTAATCTTGACTGACTAAAGATAAAATATGATTATTTATATTTTCAATTAGATATAATTAAGTTGATATTAATAAAAAAATTACTTAAAAATCTATAAATACATATTTAAAGTAAAGAGGTACGTAATTTGGATTTATTAATGATTTCTGGACGTATTTTCTAGATTGTTTAAACAAACAATTGTTCTAAGACTTGAATTTCAGGACAGTTTTTGCATTCCAAATAACTTATCAAATTTTAGATTATTGATATCGATCCTATATCTTGAAATATACAAAACATTTACTTAAATGAATTATAAATAAGAAAAGACAAAATAAACATTTTAAAGAAATGGAGGATGATGAAAAAGAATATGGAGAAGAAAATGATGGTGATGTTAGGTTATTTGGTGTGTAATAAATATTCTTCGTAAAACTGGTAGGCATCGTCACATTAGCCTCTAAAACTAAAAAACTATTAAATGAATTTGTGAATATTAAATAAATTCTTTAAGTTTAATATACAATAATAGTATAAATTATACTGAGCTAATTACTATTAAATATGATAATATTTTGCTTTATCCATCGTCTACCAAACAAGATGCTGGAAAAAATCACTTCCTATAACTAAAAACATATGTCGTGTTGTTGTTTATATGTTATATACTTGTTCACCCTTACCTTAAGCATGCTTCTGTTACAGGGAAAGTTTAAATTTAATGGAATTACATACTTTTACTATCTAAAGGAGGGAATTTTGGTTCATGATATCAATACTATTAAAACATTTGATTTGGTATTTTATAAAAGTTCTTGTTAAAACCATGTTATTTATTTCATTAAATTAAAATTTAATTATTATTTTATATATTAATGTGTGAAAAATATTGAAACAAAAATTGCGCAGAGGGAAAAATATCTTAAAGTAAGAGAAGATTTGTCTCGTCTATAAAATCGACATTGAACTGTCACGACACCAGCAATTATTAACATAGTTTTTCGAAAAAGGCAAAGTAAAAAACTGTATAATATACATTATTAAAAAAAAAAAAAAACTCTTTCAAAATATGTTTGAAGTGTTAATATTTGTTAAAGCGAAGTTAATGTGAATTTATGATTTATTTTATGTTTTGAGTGTGAGGTATTATCGAAAACATTAGACATAATGACTGTGAATTTTTTATTTTATTATGATATTGAGATTGAAATAGTGTCTTATTTGTAATTATTTGTAATTATTGATTTGATTAATGAAAAGCTAGTGCGACAATTCATTTAAAAGCGACAATTATCAATTGGACCGAGATAGTAGGCCCACTGTTCATGAGAGACAAAACTTAATAAAAACTTTCTACACGTGTTCTTTGACATCTGAGAACTCATATGGGCATGGAATCTTTAAAAAAAAGTTAAATATGATTTTAATTTCTTAAAATTAAATTAATATTCGTTTCTCTTTTTCAAATTTTAATTCAAACTCTTTTCAAAACAAATTTAAATTTTCTGTTTATATACTTATACAACTGATACTCTATTTAAATTCAAACTCTATTTAAAGTCTCGTGAATAGGAATGATGAAAGGGAGTTTGTATGGTAAAAATTTATAACCTATTTTAAAAGAAAGCTATGAAAAACAAAAAGGGAGGTGTGTTAAAAGAATACATATTGGGCCACAAACATATTAGAGAAGATGTAAAAATAAGATGAGAGAGATGTAAAAAGAAAAACAAGTGATGTGAATATTATTATATTTTTTTTAAATGGGTTTTATAAAACTGGTTTGATTTTTTTTAACTAGATGATTTTAATAAATTCTCTTTTTGTAGTTTTCTTTTCCTTTTTCATCTTCTTTGTTCTTTTTTTTCCTAATTTTTTAATTTGTTTATTGTTATTTTTTCTGCATATTATTATTTCAAAAGAATTATTTAAATACTTATATTTTTGAAAAAGATATTTTATTTATCCCAACGAAATTATTTAATATTGAAGTTTGAATGTTGTAACTTCAGTTATTCATATTACCATTTGAAAATCATTTATCACCAATGAAATAAAAGATTAAGAATGTGTTGTTTATTCTCGTGGTAAAAACATAAAAGCAATTGATGTAATTACCTTTTAAATTTAAGGCATTCTTATAAAGTGTTTCAAATAAATGTTTTGATATTCAATTTTTATTGATTAATATACTATATGAAAAACTTGAAAACTCTTTAAGGCTTTTGTCATTACATTGAAATAATCTTTTAATTTCTGAGTCAATGATTTCTAATATCATTACAATTATTAATATTTTAATAAATGTTTAGGTTTAATTAGTATTTTGATCAGATAATAAAATTTATTTAATGTGATCTTTTGATTTTTTTTTCTATTTAATCCTCATTTTATTTAAAATGATTCAATATAGATTTTTTTCATTAAATTACAATTTAGTTTTGTTTTTTTCTTTTGTCTTCACCTTCAATCTTATTCCACCACCTCCTCTTTTTCTAATCCCATCATACTTACTCTTCTCTTTTTTTTTAACCATAAGATAACATTTCATATAACATGACTTTCCCTTCTTTCTATTCTATTGATAAAAAGAAATCTAACAATTTTCTCTTTCGGTTTTGTTATTAAAAGAAGCAAATAGAAGATGAAAGAAAAAACCAAATGAATTTTTTTATTTATTTATAAGATTACTTAATTGCAAAATTAATTCTTATATGAAATTATTATGATCAATTTTAAATGATTTTTGAATTGCTTCTTGTACTTTGATGGATAATTTCATGGGATTCCTTGCAATGTTTACATGAAGTTATATATGGATGAAAAGTTTTAGAAAAGAGTTCTAAGGTGGAACTTCCCATTGGTGGTTTAAAGTGTTGCTAGTATGAATATAGGAAACTCAGTCTTTAGGGTTATCCTGAAACTGTAATGATTAGTCATTCTCAATTATACGTGTGGTGAGAGTAGCAGAAGATATTAGTCTAGGCGCTTCTAGTATAGCCTAAGACGCGATACAGACTAACTTTGTGAGTGTAATAAGGTGAAATTCATTAGCAATAACTTTATAAAGTAGAGACCACCACAAGTGTACAATCCATCATAACACAACATTCTTCCTAAATCCAGATAGTCTCACTTTCAATCTTGTTTTTTCATTAAATTACAAGTTGGTTTTGTTTTTTTCTTTTGTCTCCACCTTCAATCTTATTCACCAGGTCCTCTTTTCCTAGTCCGACCTCACTTATTGTGCTTTTTTCTTTTTAAACAGAATCAACATAAGATAACACTTCATAAGACATGACTTTTCCTCCTTTCTATTCTATTGATCAAAAGAAATCTAATAATTTTTTTCTTTCAGAGTTGTTTTTAAAGAAAGCAAATAGAAGATGAAAGAAGAAATCAAATGATTTTTTATTTATTTATAACATTACTTAATTACAAAATTAATTCCTATATGAAATTATGATAAATTTCAAATAATTTTCAAAGTAAAATTACTTAGTTGTTAAAATAAACTTTAAATATGATATGTATAAAAAGTTGTTATATGGTAAAATCTAATAATTTGGTTGATAAAACATTCTCATTGTGTTTAGATATAACTTTTAATAATTTTTTAACTTGATAATAAATACCGTGGAGCTTATAGTTGCCATAGGATATCTTTATAAAAAAAATAAATATTTTTATTCATTCTAAAAATAACTTGACCATACAAAATATTTTTAAAAATTTAAATATATAAAGAAAATACTTATATAAATTTATAATTTCATATTTTATTAGGTATTTTAATTTATATTAAAATGCATTTAGGAATGATAATAACTCTTTAATGGGAAATTATTAGTCAAATTGCCAGTTTATATATGATCCCAATTGATCTTTAGACTAAGATAATGAAATTAACATGCTATTGCCTTAATATTCTAAATTAGAAAACCAAGTTAAATTTTGAAAAGAAAATTAAAATATTTAATTAAAAATAATTGTTCAAATTCTATCAACATCCTTTCTTTGTCATTTCAATATATTTAACATATATATAGTGCATATTAAGAAGAAAAAGACATCCCATATAGAAATTAGGAAATATTAGTGCATCATACTAAATTAAAAGGGCAAGAAGAAACATAAAAGAACAATATTAGTAAAATTGAAGAAATTAACATAAATTTTCTTAAAATATTTTAATAGATAAAACCGTGTTAATATATATCAATATATCACATAATAATTACATTATCAAATATCATATTTTATTATGAATTAGTTTTAACTGAGGTTCATAACTGTACAGTAATTTTTATTTTCATTTACCCTACTTGTATCATTATTTTGTATTATATCATTTATTATATACTTAGAGAGAGAGAGAAAACATGTATTTATTATAGTGTAAAATGTTTTACATTTCTAATTACAAAAAGTACTATACATAATAAACTAATTATCAATTTTTAACAGTGTTACTTAAAGAAGTTAGTAACTTTACCTTTATACTTTTTCTTTGTCATCATCTGAATGTTAAGCTGATGTTAATTAGTATTATCAGTATAATCTTCTTCCTCAATAACTTTAGAACTTATGGGTCTGCACTTCAAAGATACATTATACTATATTTATTTAAAGGGGGTAAACCTTGTAAACTAGAGAACAACACTCTATTGTACCTTAACAAACGACAACTTGAGACAGTTTTACTAGGAATTTTTTGTTCTGGATTCTGTAACGACACGTTGAAACAGTTTTATGGAGAATTTCTGGTTCTAAATTCTTGAACGCCGTTTTATGAGAGATTTCTGATTCTAGTAAATTCGGTAAATTTAAGGACACGCGTTAGGAAGAGATTTATGAGAAATTTCTGGTTCTAGATTCTTTAACGACACGTTGAAACAATTTTATGAGAAATTCATTGTTCTGAATTCTTTAACTCATTCGAGGAAAGGTTAGATTAAAAGGAACGTTGAGAATGACCGAGTAAGAGGATGTCGGGTTGCGACGTGGCCGAAATGCAGCATGATAAACCTATGGAAACTCAAAGTTGAAGAGTGAAAGACAGTAAGTATATATATAGACTATGTAGCAGAAAAGTAGTTGTAACGTTTTTTTTGTTGTGTCACGCGGGGTACTAATAATAAGGGTAGAAAGAAATAATTGATGTGTGAGTGGTGGTAGATGAGAGTTGAAAAGAGTGAAAAATAGATATATATATATATATATATTTACTGTCATTTCTTGAGATTGATTTCATAAGAGTGATGAGTTGGCTTGGCCAATAGAGGCTCTCCAATGAGAGTGAATGTCATTGATTGCATGTAATGGGAAAAGGTGGAAGAGACATGTGTAGAAACAACAAATGTAACCGACTGCAAAGGGGAAGTGTTTGATGAAAGTAGGGAAAAAGACAGAGGGACCAAACCAATCCTAATAGGTGTTTTCATGCATGGCACTCTAAACCACACGCGTTATCATCACAGACCCTTTTCGTAAATAAGACCAAAATTTACCTCATTGGTCTCACAAATTGAGCCTCCCTCTTCATAAATGAGAGCATCTCTTACCTTTCAAAAAAAATTACCCTATTCACAGCACTACACTACACTGTGCACAATGCTGCATGCTTATCCAATACCCTTATTACCAATAGAATCACCATGCATGGTCCCACTTTCACAGTCCAATCCCCACATCTCTTCCTTCTTGAGACACCCAACACGTACCCACACCACAGTTACAAGTGTCATTTTCTCCTTCCTTCTCCCTTCATGTTGCCTACCTCTTATTGGCTTCTTATCAATACCTCAGTGCCACCAAACACTCTTTTCACTCTCTCCCCTTCACCTCCCCACACCCTAACCCTCCTCACTTCCTTTATAACCCTCCCCATTTCCCCCTCTCTTCTTCACAATGCTCCCCACACTAGCTCTATAGAAGCATCCTCTCTCCTCTCTCCTTCTGCACTTTTTTCTCAAGCCGAAACCATGATCAAGACCTTGAATCCTTACCCCAACCCAGCAAAAACTGCTGAGATCATGTCTAGGTACAGACCTATAGCTCCCAAGCCTGAAACTCCCAACTCCATGACCGAGGGCTCTTCCTCTCTCCCCAAGCAATCTCCTTACCTTAGGAACTTATGGCCCCAGTTGCAAGCCAGGCCTACCAGAACCAGAAAGAGAGGTAGAACTCCTTTCACACTCCCTTCCTCCCTCAAGAGACCCAGAACACATTTCTTTGGATTTTGTCCCCCTTATCATGTGACCTCCCCAGCAAAGAACCTTTCCTTACAGGGTTTTGCTCCTTCACCACTCCCTCTTCCCCATCCCAGCCATGCACATCCCAGCCATGGACATCCCAGCCATGGACATCCCAGCCATGGACATCCCAGCCATGGACATCCCAGCCATGGACATCCCAGCCATGGACATCCCAGCCATGGACATCCCAGCCATGGACTTCCCAGCCATGGACATCCCAGCCATGGACATCCCAGCCATGGACATCCCAGCCATGGACTTCCCAGCCATGGACTTCCCAGCCATGGACATCCCAGCCATGGACATCCCAACCATGGATATCCCAACCATGGATATCCCAACCATGGACATCCAAACCATGGACATGCAGTTGGAGTGCTCAATCGCAACATGCAAACAAACACCGTCATCAGTCCTAGTCTGGTGACACTTCCTCTTCTTCCTTGTTCTCCTGGAGGTCCTGCACCCAAACTGGACTCCATAACAACAACAATGAAGCCCTGTGGGGGAGGGGTGATAGATTTGAACACCAAACTGAGTGTTCCTGAGGAGAGAGATCTCTTGCAACAGCTGCAGAAGCCAGTTTCCAACAATGTTATACAGCCTCTGCCAGTTCGCCCCATTGGCTCTTCCATAACTGTTGTGTGCATCGGTGAAGACACAGCTCTGCCATCTGTGCCTCGAACCCCAAAAGGGTCTCGTCAGGTGGAAAAAGAGGTTGAATCTGAGGCCTTGCCGGTTGTCATATCAGACTCAAAGCACAGGGTGAGGATGGCAAATTCTGCATACAAGGAGATGGTGGGTCAGCCACTGTGTCCTTGGCTCGAGTCTATGGTGAACGTTGGTGCCGGAAATCTGCCATGCAAGAGGATCAGTGGGGATGTAGCACTGCATCTTTGCGACTCAAACTTTCCAACTTCTGCAAACGGATTCTCTTGCTGGGTGAGGATAGAATGGGAAAGTGAGCTGAAGAAGTGCAGTGTTAACGCCTTCTGTGACGTTATGAAGTTGGCCTGTGAATCCAGGGACTACCTCTTCACATGGAGGTTCCACACTCGTGCCAGGGAAGCTCCTAAGCCAAGTTGCACCGCTTGAAAAAGTTGAAATCAATATCGCAATGAATGCACATACTGTTCTACTGGAGTCTCTCTAGTATCATGATTACCTTTCTTTTCTGCTATCATACATATATTTATATGTATATGTATGCACATAAGTATTAGGGAGATGATCGAACACAGTTTCTATGTTTCTTTAGTATAATGTCATCAAGAACTGGTAAGTGCTTGATTAGTATTATTTACTAATAAGTTATGTTTATGTTTCGATGAATCCCTCTCTAAGAAGTCCTTCTGGAGAGGAGAACATCAGAAAAAATAAATAAGTCAGTACTATTGTAAGTTGTTTCGCAGAAAATAAAAAACTGCTTTTATTTCTTCATTGTAAGTTGTTTCGCAGAAAATAAAAAACTGCTTTTATTTCTTCGTTAGCTGTTTTTTACATTATTATTCTTAAAAGAGGTATAGAAATCCGGGGCACACTTTCACACGAACAAAAGAACATAGAATGGGGAAATTGCACCGTTTTTTCTGTCAGTTTTGCCGAATGAAACTGTCTTTATTTCATGGTATTAATTGGGATGTAATAAAGAGAGTTGAAGAAGATGATAAAAACAAGGTGGTGAGACGGAGACGTTACTGCCTCGGTTTTTAAGGTGATCTTCATCAGACCTGAGGGAGAAAATCTGGAAAAAAGGAAAATTTAATGCCAGGGGTTTAAGGGAAAGTAAAGAAACATGCACTTGCACACCATTTTCATGTTCCATGAACAGACAAGAAAGGTTTTTGAAGCACCGAGGAAGAGACACGTTTTAAATAAGCTTGCAAGTGATGAAGAAGGAGCAATCTCATTCTCTCACCTTCAAAAGTGATGCGTGAGGCTGCTTAGTTTTACGTTAAAAGAAGTGCATCAGATCACGAGAGGAACAAAGAAAACATGACCTAATTAGTCATACGACAAGTAATTAATGCCGTGCCATTCAAGTGTGTTTAATTAATGTGTAGCTTAATCAGAAAACTTAACGGTAATGCAGATCTCTACGAATGCAGACATGGCACACATGCACAGGCTCGTCAAACAGAAGATGTCTAAAAAGACAAGTGTCAGCAGAAAAGATAGCGAAAGCGAAATGTTTTTCCTCGAACATGCATGTTAATGCAAACTTTAACCTCCAAAAGGTAAACAGGATTATGAAATAATCACCAAGTAAATGGGTAGAAGGATCGAGAAATTATGAAAAACAAGGCTCTGAAACTACATCGCTGTCAATTCTGAGAACTGCATACATCTGTAGGCAAGTGTTCTCTAACCATTTGTTATGGATATTCCCACCCACTGTGACAATGAAAGAAAAGGTGTTATTTTTTTAATATTATTTTGAATTATTATATTCCTATCAGTTTTTAAATCTCGAAAATATTCTTGAAGAGATTCTTACAAAGTGATATTTTTCATTACATATGGATGAGATCTAGTGAAGTTTGTGTTTTTGTTGATTCTTTTTAATAAAGCTCTTCATACTTAACCTAGATAAATACATAGTATAAAATATTTTATGTAAAAAAAATTATTTCATATAAACTACTCTTAACCTCGAATCGATTATTATTTTTCTCAATTATTTTTTTAAAAAAATACAGGTAAAGAATGTAGGGGCTAACTAAGAATATGCTAAAAAAAATTGAGGTATATTAAGCCCTCTCCATTAAAACTACACAAAGGCTTTAATCGATAAGGACATATCAATGATAAAACAAAATAAATTAGGACATATCAATGTTCAATGCTTTAATCGATAACAAGAAAATAGTGAATGAAGGTTTTGTGAAACTATTATTTTTCATATGCTTTACTACATTGGGAAGTCAATTTTGTGTCAGTGTATTCTCACCATGGACCATGTGGGAATTCATTTATAAATATTTTTGATCTTGGAAGTTTAATTCGGGCTTTAATCATTAAGGCCTTAATCACTAAACTTTCATATTTTGTTCCTATTAAAACATGTTAAATTTGCCTTAATAAACTTATCAAAATGTATAATATGTGGGTAAAATTTGACAATATATATTTTAGTATTGTCTGCAGCTTGAAAACCATGAAGATAATGAATAGCATAAAGACCATGAAAATCATAAAGATAATAATGAAATGTGTTATGCATTACAAAAATAATTTTAATTATATTATCTTTTGACTTTTTAACTTTGAAAGGTTTCCTTAATGACTTCATAATTGTTATTTTAATCATGTAATTTGAACTCTAACATTGATATATATATCATAAACTTATTAATTTTATGTTGAAACACATAAAAAACACTTAAAAAATGCAATCGTACTTATAATGAACAACATTCAGAAAGAAAAATTTATGATGATGATGATCCTAGTATTGCCAGCCATATATGCATAATAGATCCAAGTGCTAAAGTTTAGAAAGTTTAATCTGGCAATAAAATAAAATTTGAAGGTTTCAAGAGATCATATATATAACTGTTACTATATAGTAGTCATGCTAGTACATATGCATGCTTCCAAAAGTTCAAAGCAGAATTGTTTTCAATTCTTCCAAACTTTGGCTTAGCCTTGTTCTGATACAGTTTGGTGGCATTACAATCCGCTGGCACATCCATCATTAAACAAAGAATAATGACACATTTACATTTATTGACACACCTTACAAAAACAAAAATAAAAGAGTAATGATACCATGCCATTTTTTTACATTCATTTGATACATAGTATAAGGATAAAATGGTAATAAAAATTTAAATATTTTTGTATTTTTTAAGAAAGAAGACAGTAAAAAATAAGAAATGATAATGCCAGATGAATGTACAAATTTATGTGTCAAAATATCATTTTTCAAAATAAAATGGTCATAAAAAAACATAAAAATGATATTTGACACATACACACACACACATATATATATATATATATATATATATATATATATATATATATATATATATATATATATATTACATTAATCTGACATTATCATTTTTTATTTTTTATCTTTTTATTTTTTGAAAAATTACAAATTTAAGTTCACTCTTTTATAACTATTTTATAGTTGTAATGTGTGTCAAATGAATGTAAATGTGTGTTATCCTATTATTACTAAAAAAAAGGTAAACAAATTTTTATATTTAAAAAGAACAAGGGTAGCATGACACATATTCACATTCATTTGACACATCTAACAAGGGTAAAATGGTATTAAAAGAGTAAATTTGTGTAGTTTTTCGAAAAAAAGAAAATAAAAAACAAGGAAGGGTAGTGTCAAATTGACTTAAAAAATTATGTGTGTCAGAGTATCATTTTTCATTTAAAAAAGTAACGGTACTTTGACACAGAAAAACGATAAATATATTCATATGAGACGAATAAATAATAATATTTTGATTATAATTATATTATTTTTTTAATTCAAAATCATAATTATATTATTATATTATTAAAAATCGTGTCAAATGAATGTTTTTTTAAGTCGTGTCAAACTAACTTTTTTTCTTAAAAAAATAATAAAAATTAAAAAAGAGTAATATCACCTTAATTAAAAAAAATTGTGTGTTAAATTATCATTTTCAGTAATAATCATAAGAAATAATACAACAATTAGATCATATAAATTAATTTTAACTTGAACTTGAACAATTTCTTCTAAAATTTGTTATAAAAAAGTCATGTGCACGGCTTGATGGAATAAACAAGGTAAAATATACTAACTTTTGTCTTTTTTTTGTTTTGCGTACAAGACAATAGTAAGTTTCAAAGTGATTAGTTTGTTAATGAAAAATCAAATTGTATGAATATCACACTGTAAGATTTTGGTTGCAAGTGCATTTGTCATTTTGGTTAAAGAGTAAAATAATAGACAAGCAAGTGATAAAGGAAAAATTAAGATAAAACACTCTTAAGAGGTGAAACTACTTGAATTTAAATACTCAACTCAATAAAAAGTTAAATTGTAGAAAGCAGATACTATATTAATTAGAAAGACAATCCATATAGAATATGATATCAATATATTTACAAAATTATATGTATCTAACGTTGATTTATTAATATTATATATTCGAGAGGAAAATCAATGTTTTGCAGTAATGTTGTTTTACTTCCAATTTTCAAATGCATATAAATCATTAATAAATATATCACCTTTTATTTATTTTTTATATATAATTTAATCCTTTCACATACTTTATGGTTGATGTTAACTTTTACGTGATTCATACTAAGTTTATCATTTAAAATTTAAATATTCACAATATCAAATATATAAGAGGTAGCTTTTAAAGCACAATTAATAATATATAAAGTTAAGAATTCCAGTTAGATATAAAATTTCATTTAAAATCTTGTAGAATCTTATTAGTGATGTTTTGGATTCAGTTAATAATTACTCTATGTTATTATTTAAAAAAGTGATTCAATAACTATGTCATCAAATACATAATGTTTAATTTTTTAGTTATACACATAACATACAATTTTAAAATATGGTTAAAGTTTAACTTTTTGTTAAACAAAATATACGCATTTTGTATATAATATAATCTCATTCGTTTTTTAAAATATTTAGTCAAAGTAACCATAATATAAAAAATTGAAACTAGAAGTTAAGATTTAACATTCTTTGGGACTAAATGTATGAGAAATGAATGTAGAAAATAACGAATTTGAAATGAAAAGAAAGTAGAACTAAATGTATGAGAAATGAATGTAGAAAATGTGAAAAATAAGAAACAGAAACGAGGTAAGATGTTTCATGTCTTCTTTTTTTCGCTAATAATTAATGTCAAATGTAGTACTTAATTTAAATAGTACCAGCAAAATATTATGCGGGAATAAGTAATTAAATTGAAAACAAAAAGTATAAAAATACGTTTACTTTGATTTATTTGACTAAATTATCATGTGATATTCACAAACACCACGTCGACTAATTAATAAATAATGTATCAATATCATAAATGTTAAATTTGTCATATGAATTTTAATAATAGGACCAGATTAAGATTTTTTGGTTTTAATTTAAGATTGCTTTTATAGTTTTCTACTTCCAGATATTAAATTGAGAACGCTCTACTCTCAGGATGAAATTGACCATTTCAATAAATTTGAATTTATATATATATATATATATATATATATATATATATATATATATATATATATATATATATATATATATATATATATAGTATGTATGTATGTATGAGAAAGTGTTTGTTTTTTCTAATACTCTTCTTCGATAAAATCAAGTGTAACACTACCAAAAAGCTCTAATAAAATCAACTTATAAGTATGATAATTTATAACGATCATTTAAGATTTACAATAGAAAGAAGCTCTAATAATTAAAGTCAAGAAAAGTTATACATTGTAATGAAAGCCCGAAAAAAGACACCAAGAATACTGGAAGAAGAAAAATAAATGGTGAAAAGGTTAAAAAGTAGAAAGAACAAAATGGGAGGAAAATGAAAAGTTAGTGATAGTATTAGAGAGGATGAGGTCCATTAGAAGCATCAATGACAGTGGGGAGAATAATAATAATATTAATAATTAATAATTAATAATTAATTATGAGTATCATCAGCATATCCTACAAAATAAAGTGATATAGTGTTTGATGCAAAGAGGGAACAGGGGCACCGGCTTTGCATATTCTAAGGTACCCAGTTGTCGTGTTCTTTGTTTCTCACAATCTAACGCCATATGTCTCCTTGTTCGCATCGATTCATGCCTTCCCTGTCGACCTCGTCTTCTTCTGCCTCCAACTCTTCTTCATATATTCATTCACTCATCCATCTTCACCCTCCAACCAATGCCCCGCAACAATGGCATCCAAGGACCCAACACTTCTCAAACTCCACTCGGCACGCTCCGACCTCAAAACCCTCCTCCAAGCCTCATCGGAGGCACAGCACGACATCAAAGAAACCGAGAAAAGGTTTTCTCTCTACCAGCAATCTCTCTCAACCGCCTCCAGAAGAATCCTCCCTCTGCAGTCCCTAACCATGTCCAGAAAAGCCCTCGACGCCAGGATCACCAGAGCGGTTTCCCCGGCGGTGGAACTCCTCAACACGTTCAAGCGCACGGAGGCTCTTCAGGGTAAGCTCGTCACCTTCTCGGCCGAGCTGTCGTCGGAGAAGTCGCAGCATAGGAGGTTGGAGAAGCTGGTGGAATACGTGGGGTGCGTGGAAGAAGTGAAGGAAGGGATAGAGAACATATGCGACGAGGTGGAGACGGTGGTTCAGAGGCTGCAGGAGGTGGTGGAGTTTGTGAGCAGGACGAAGGCTGCGGATCAGGACAGGGACGTGAGGCTGAAGGATGCGTTGGTGACGCTGAAGGTGCTGTATGAAAGGGAGGTGGATGAGATGAGGTTTGAGGGGTTGTTGGATCAGGCGTTGCTCCATGTGCAGGATGAGTTTGAGGAACTGCTGTTGAGGATGAAGCACCGGAACATGAAGGATTTGGTGCACCAGCATGGTGGCGAAGAAAGGGAACTGGGGTCGGAGACGGAGGTTGAAGCCCTCAGAAGAATTTCAACCACCCTTGCTGCCAATGATTGCATGGACATTTGCATTGATATATACCTCAAGGTACGTTTTCAACCTTCGTCTCATCACAATAATATTAATGACCGTGTTCTTGAATTGAGCGTGTTAAAAATTATTCTTTTCTTGTTGTCTTCCTCGAAATTGTACAAAATAAAGTTGTATGTTAAGTTTTTTGTTCAACGTGATTGAACAGGCGAGATACAGAAGAGCTGCGAAGGCACTGATGAAGCTAAATCCCGATTACCTTCGAACGTACACCCCAGAAGGAATCGACGAAATGGAGTGGGAAACCTTAGAAACAGCCATAACCCTTTGGATTCAACACTTCGAAGTCGCAGTGAAGAAGGTGCTGTTTTCAGAAAAGAAACTCTGCGAGAGTGTCCTGGGCGATTTCATGGAGGGTCTAGTTTGGCCAGAATGCTTCATCAAAATCTCCGACAAGATCATGGCCGTGTTCTTCCGCTTCGGAGAAGGCGTGGCACGAAGCAGCAAAGAGCCCCAGAAGCTCTTCAAACTATTGGACATGTTTGAATCCCTAGAAAAACTCAAACCCCATATATCACAAATCTTCGAAGGAGAACCTGGCGCAGACATATGCACGCGGTTCCGTGAGTTGGAGAAGCTCATCATCGACGCCTCGAGCAAAGTCTTCTGGGAATTCGGACTCCAAATAGAAGGCAACATCGACGGTCTCCCCCCTCCGCAAGACGGTTCCGTTCCGAAGCTCGTACGTTACGCCATCAACTACCTCAAATACCTAACCGCGGCCAATTACAAAACATCCATGATCAAGGTTCTCCGAACACAACAAACGTGGAGAGGCAAAGATGGTAGTAGTAGTATTGAAACAAGTGGCAAGGAGACGTTAACGGACGAGGGTTTGTTGAAGCATGCGATTTCCAACGTGATGGAGGCGCTTCAGAGGAACGTAGAGTCAAAGAGAGCGTGTTGTAGGGACAAGGTGTTGGTGCATGTGTTCACGATGAACACCTATTGGTACATATACATGAGAACAAAGAACACGCAGCTTGGGGAGGTGTTGGGAGAGAAGCGTATGAAGGAGGAATACAAGGCTGTGGCGGAGGAATGCGCTTACTTGTATCAGAAGCAAGCATGGGGGACTTTGGTGAAGGTTTTGGATGGTGAGGATGTGAGGGAGGAAGGGAAGGGGAGTGTGGGAAGAGTGGTGAGTGAAAAGGTTGAGACTTTCTTCAAGGGTTTGAACGAGGTATGTGATAGACATGCCAGAGGGGTGTATAGTATACCTGATGTTGATTTGAGGGAGCAGATGAGAGAGGCTACAGTGAGGCTTGTGGTGCCTGCATATGCAGAGTTTTTGGAATGTTATTCAGAGTTTTTGAATAAGAAAGGGTACCCCAGTGTTGAGAGGGTGAAAGGGTTGGTGGTGAAGGCTTTTGATGGAGGAAGGTTGAGGAGGAAGGGTTCTGCTTCTGGGTCATTGGAGAGAGATGTTGTTGTAAGAGATGTTTGAGAATTCATTCACATTTCACATTTCACATTGTCTCTCTCTTCTTTGTCTTTGGCCTCACACTGCAATACATGAGCTTCGACACAACAGAATTCAATTCATGGTACTGTGTTGATTAATGCAACTAACTGTATGATATGGAGTGATGAATATTATTTCTTGTTTTGGAATTTGGACGAATCTAATGTTCAGAAGAAAGGAAAAGTAAATTCAATGTAACTAGTGTTGTTGACTAGTCATATAACTATTAGTAGTTAACTTGTACACAACTTCTTTTCAACAATTAGCAAATTTCAAAGTCAAAGAATTGAATTTTGAATTACTTATTTACTTTTTGTAATGTTTTTAACTTTTAGGGTTTTTTTCATCAATGTAGAGCAATTTACTAAAGTTATAAAATTAATGTAATTTTTTAAGAAAATTTAAAATTAAATAAGTTGAAATATGATAACACGATAAAAATAATTACATATATTTAAATTTAATTATGATAAGAATAATGGTAGAATGCCATATATTTATATTTATTTTTGATATATATTATAAGAATAAAATAATATTAGAAGAAAGTGTATTTAAAGAAGAGAATGAAAGATAAGAAATGATAATGTAAAATAAATATAAAAACTTTATATGTGGAAATATCATTTCTCTTAAGTTAATAAAACGAGAAATGATAATAAATTTTTTAAATTTATTTAATACTATCTATTCTTATTTTTATTTTATTTTTAAATATAAAATTTTACCTTTTTATAATATTTTACTTTTGTGTGTTGTATTAAATGTATCATTCTATTATTATATAACATAAATTTTTTATTTTTATAAAATTCAAATCAAACCTGGCAAGATTGTTTTAAATTAACAGGACTTAATTCTTTCAAAAACTTGTCAAACTTCAATTTCTTTTTTTAAAATTATAAAATTTTCAGAATTTCATAACCTATCTTCCCTATTGTTTAAAATCCTTGATGCTTATACGTAGAAACATTACAAGTTTTAATTTTGACATATATTTATTGGATAATAATATTTTGATAATATTTTTTAATAATATTTTTAATTATTTATAAATTGATTTGTTTGTATTAATATTTATGATTATTATTATTAATTATGAAATAATTTTAATTAATTATATAATAATACGTAAATAATATTAAAATATTTGAAAAAAATACCGTAAAAGTATTGTCCATATTTATTAATTTGTTTTGATCCCGATATGTTCAAAATTATGTAAACTAAAATATTAAAAAGAAAGAAAAAGAAAAACAAAGAGAGGATGAAACGCAGGCATGTTATTAGAGGCGTGACGCTTGTGGTTGTCGTTTCACCGATACGCACGAGGTTTCCCTAACCAAACACACATGGAGGTGGAAGGAATGATTCCATAGCGGTAAAGAATCTACCAAACTCCATAGCTTATATATCTCTCCACCACGTCACTCTTCTCTTATAACTCGATTTTATTTACTCTGAAGAAAAACAAGAAAATGGCGAATCAAGAAAACTCTTTCACCGATTTTCCGGAGGACATTCAGGTGTGCATCCTCTCCTTCCTCGCCCCATCGGAAATCGCCACCCTGGCCTGCACCTCCAAGCAATTGGGTTCTCTCTGCGGCCGTGACTCTAAGCTGTGGTTCAGTATGTGCCAGCGCAGGTGGGGTTCCAAGACTCGCATCACGCAATGGGGCAACGCCAAGGGCACAATTTCCTACAGGCACCTCTACAATACCCTCCACCACTGGGAGAATTTCCTTGGTTTCTGGCGCCGAAGCGGATTGAACCCTTTGTTGCTTTTCTTCGAATGGGGTCCTTCGTTTATCTCGGCTTCTAGGGTTTCCCCTTCCGAATCGCTTGCCTATGGAGTCACCAAAACGCCTTTTCTCTGGATGAGTCTCTCGGAGGAGGGGGACGTCGTCACTTTTCTCGATCCTGATGGAAAGCCCGATGGGGAACGTGGGATTCAGAGTGAATTGATTGCTGTGGATGTTAGTTTCATGGGAAAGACACACTTTGTAGTGGAGGAGAAGCAGTTTAAGAGTTTTATCAGTGATGATTGCGGAGATGAGGTTGTAGAGAGCGGATCGCCGCCGGAGAAACTGAAGGCGGAGATTTACCAGCATTTCGCTAATCGGCGGAGTCCCGGTGGGGATCGATCCCGGAGACAGCGCCGCAGGGAGAAGGAGAGGCTCGCCAGACGGAAGTGGGAATCTCAGCATTTTGTCAAGATTGTGAATTGCTCGCCCACGCCGGAGAGACCCTTACAGGGCCTCTGGAAGGTGATTATTTACTCTCATGATTGTCAGTAGTCTGGTATTATTCATGTCATTTGATGATTGATATTATTTGCTTGTTTTAGGATTAAAGTACACGATTTGATGTGATGGTTTTTTGAGTCATGATAATCAATCTGTTGAATGATGAAATGAATAGTCGAAATAGCCATGATCAAGATGTCGGAATTGCAATTTCAACGGTTTTGGGGCTCTCTGCGACCGCAAATATGGCCACGTTTGTCCGCAATGTCAAGGATTGCGGTGAAAACACAACTTCAATTTAGAAACTTGATTGTTGTAGTGGAAATTGAGAAGTAACTAGATGTTGAGATGGGTCAATTTGATCTTTGTGGTCTCTTAATTAGACAATGTTGACAAGTGTGGATTTGGACTGGATGATCTTGTGCGTCTACTATTGAGTTCATTTGAATATAAAATAGCTGTCGTTTGTCTATGTTGCTTGCATGTTGAGTGACCCGTGTATATACTCTAAAATTTTCGGTTTTTTTAGATATATGATGATTATGAAGAGTGAATGAGAGTAGAGATTTTGATATAGTTGATGATGGTTCATCTAATCTTTTGTTGTGGTTGTTGCAGGGAATTTGTAACGACAGGAGTCTGGCATTTTATTTGGTTGGATATGATGATATTGGAGGCATCTCTTGTCGTCGGATTGGAGATCATCCAAAATATGCCCCATTTTTCTGGGTATCAAATGCTACATTTTTGGAATCTCCCTTTCCTCCTGAAGAAGAATCATTGTACGCTGGTCGTGTTCATGTTAGACCACTTCAACCAGTCAATGAAATACTTGAGCAGTTCCTTTTGTTAGATGATGAAGTGATGAATGGGATTCAAGAGGTTCGGATATCAGAAAATGTGGTAAATAGAATTCTTCACATTAGATCAAATTATGATTTAGGTGTTCCAACCGGAAATCCAAAAAGTGTAGAGGGAAGGATTTGGCAGTACCAGGATGGTACTTTTGGATTTGGATTCCTTTCCGATAATTTGGTTGTACACATGAAACCTATTGTACATAATGGTTTCATTGTCGATACTGTAAAAGCTCCTGCTAATTGATTTTCCCTCTTGCACTCTGTACACCTAAACTTTATGACATAGTGTATTGAATAGGATGGGATATCAATATTATGGATATCACAATGTTTCATTTCATTACATCATATTTATCCCAATGTTGACAACAAATTCCTATTGATTCTGTTCTTCTCCATTTCATCTTTCCTCATCAGTTTAAACAAATCCTGAGATTATTGCATTACGTTTTATTTGCTCAAATATTTCATATCTACAATAATATCAGGACTTCTGCTTCTTTAGCTGATATCCCGCAAGTTTAAACTGCAATGTCTAAAATATATTTTACTTGATGAAGACTGAAATAATGATATAAGCAGAACACTCTAATATGCAGTCAGAAAATATGTAGGTTTATTCTCTTGTCCTATTACCCCTTACCTTTTATCTAAACTACTGAAACTCATTTGGTTGTTTTCCATTTCTTTGGTTTCAGTTATATTGAAAGAATGTGGCTTTTCATGAGAATGCTTAAAAGTCCGCAAATAAGATTTTATTTCGCAACCGTCATATATCATCATACTTGGATTCAGAGGGAGAATTCTTCATTGTTCCTTTGAGAGGGAATGGAAGTTGGTTGCATTTCTGTGCAATAATTGGGCAGGAAGCTGTGTAGATGGATAGTAGAAAACCAAATTTGGGTATTGTAACTTGTGTATATAATATCAATATCAATTGGAAGTGCATGAGAGTTTCAAGAAGTGCAGTAACATGTACTTCTGAATCACATTCTGAATCAAACGCTCACAACAACCAAAAACATATGATAAAGATTCGCACACTTCAACTAACGAAAATTGAATACCATATTTGTCACGGGTAATGAGCTTCCCGGACTGCAAGTAATGATAAAAGATGAGAGACGCAGAAACATATGGTGCACAAATATGGAACTTGAAAAAACAAAAGTCCTGGGATTCAAGAATCTTTCATCATGCCTCCGCAGCAACTTCTTCACCGTTGGTTTTCCCATTATTTTCACCCTTCTCATGGTCACCTTCGAGTTGACTTAAATTTCCCTTCTCCTTGATCAATTGGATATGATGGTGTTTGCAGTAGAGTTTTCCCTCGTGTGCTATGTAATTTGAAGGACTGATAACACACCCTCCATGGCAACATTTGAAACAGCTCTTATGGTAAGGTGTTCCATTCACAGTAACCTACATCATCAAAATATTGATTCCATAAGCAGAACAAGTAGTTCTGAACTCATTACTCAACATCAAGATTTTATATTAGAAGAGGAAGGTGAATTGTGTGCCAACGATAGATGCTTTGGCGGCCTTATAACTTGTGTTAGCTGACAAACATTATAGTTGAGTGTTACCTTCTCAGTGGGATACACTGTTTTCTGACAACCAGCACATTTATCCCTTGTTCCACCAAACATACTCGAGACTTTGGCTGCTCCAGGTTTCTAATTAAAACATATAACAAGTTACACAAATGCTGAAAAACTGATTTCTATTGTGCATTGTAAGTACCTAGACTTAAGATTTATTACCTCCTCCAAATTTTTCTCTGGCTTGGCAATTTTTGGTGTCCCTGGTTAAGCAAAAGGAAGTGGGGTTTGAGTAACTAAGAAGAAAAGCACAGTGTGACATTAAATAATTAGATTCGTGATCCCTTGTTACCTTCAAAGCTTTTGTCAAGGCTCCCAGTTCTTTTGAACAGTTGATCAAAGTGTGGCCTGCAGTAAAGAACTCCCTCAAAAGAGTTGTAGTTGCTAAGCTGCAGATACACTAATTTGTTAGTGTGGCAACCGAAATCACGAAGAGATTGGATGTTGAGAGCTAACAAACTTCCTTTTATGAAAACTGCAATGTGCTATCAGGCCTTAATACACCTAAAGAGCAAAGGTCCCTATATTATTTGTCAGTCTTCTAAAACAATAATATCATGCAATCCTGGCAAGTTTTGAGGCAAAGAAATACAATATTCCTGATAGGAAAGTGCTTAGTTAAAGGAAAGGCTAAGATTGATGCCACTTTGCATTCCAGCACATTTACATTTACATCAGATCCAAAACCAGAAGCCTGAACTAGACTCTGTATGTTTGATAGCACGTTGATGATCATCAACTAACAAGGATCTGGAAAGCAACTATAAGTTGTTTTTGTGTTGCTTTGAAAACAAACATGCACTATATAATCAACGAAAATTGTCAAGAGGGGCAGAGAGAGAGACCTTGAGGGTTCCTTTGCAGTGGTGGCATCTGAAGCAGGCTTTGTGGAACACTCGGTTATCTGCAGTCAACTTGTCAACCAGATAAACAGTTTTGTCACAAGCCATACACTTCTGGGTTGTTCCTGCAAATGCCATTATTTCTTTATCTTCTCACCTCACCAACACAAGCTATGATCTCTGCGCGTGTGTTATTAGTCTTGGTTTGTCACCAAGGAGAAGAACAGAAGAATGAAGATTGAAGAGGAAACAAGGAAAAAAAGGTAAGAAGCAAGCAGAAAATTGCGGAGACTAAAGCAAACTTCCAAACAATTATAATGTCACTGACAATCATTTTGATCAAATGTTAAGCACCTAACCACACTTTTCTCTCGTATATTTTAATGTTCCAACACTGTCTTCAACTGTAAATATAAATGCGTAAAAACTAAGAAAAACATTTAAGTCTAACATGTACGTGACATGATTGTACACTCAACTGTTTACTAATAACTGTGATTTTTGTTTGTTACCAAAACCTTATGCACCATTTCTCTAATTGTTGTTAACATCATTAACAAATTTAGCCGACGCACTTTGGCACATGGACATTCACTTGATGTAAGAGAAAGCTGCACAGCATGAGCCTACCAGCAAGAATTCA
The DNA here is from genome assembly GCF_029865625.1 of Vigna umbellata. Classification (NCBI taxonomy): domain Eukaryota; kingdom Viridiplantae; phylum Streptophyta; class Magnoliopsida; order Fabales; family Fabaceae; genus Vigna; species Vigna umbellata. Next base: position 39,454,885 of record NC_142173.1, read on the forward strand.
TTGGCCCTTTTGCTTCAAAGTCCTCCAAAGCACTTTCCAATCTGTTACCAATAATTTTAAATTATCCACCACCATCCTTTTAATATTCCACTCTGATATTTCTTGATAAAAAAATATCAAATAAAAATAATATTTTTAATGACAGAAAGTGTTTTTATTGGTCCTCAAATCATAAATACCAAATAAGGTCTGTAATTAAGTCCTAAACAACTGCATTAACTGGTTACTGGTTATTAAAATAGGTCTCCCGAGAAACCAGAAAATCTTATGACATTGTGATGTGTATTTGATTAGAAAGGCACTTTGTAATTGTGGGGACCCATGGCTTCAAAGTTGCAGCTGCCAGCACCTTATGATTCAACATCCAGCTGGCTTGCTTCTTGAAACCAACTTTTCTGAAACAGTAACACATAATTTCTTGAGTTACAAGGATGGATGACGTTTCATTTGTGTCAATGTATGATGGACCAAACCAAGGAAGCATCTTTTGCAATTCAACCCCAAGGTGATTATTGATTGCATATGCACCAAGATAGATAAGTGGATGTAAATCTCTTTAAATATTTTGGTGGGGGAAAGTGTTGATTTTGTATATTTTATTTACATGAATGAAGAAGCATTGAGATGTGAGTAAATGTGACAAACTTTGAAGATTTGCATAAAGGTTCCATGATGGGTTGTGTACAAGTGTAGGTGGTGTGGTTATTGAGATCTACCCTCCTACTCCAATTATGGTGATACCTTGTATTAATCTATTCCTGCCCCCACTTTCAAAACAAACTTCACTTTGCAATTTCTTAAAAAGGTACATATATTTTCGATATTAAAATTTTAATTGAGAAATTAATATAGCAGGGCATTTGGTCTAGTGGTATGATTCTCGCTTTGGGTGCGAGAGGTCCCGAGTTCGATTCTCGGAATGCCCCAATGTTTTTGGATTTTGCTTCTTGGTTTTTTATTTAGGTGAAAGTGATTTTTAATTGTTATTTATTACTTCGTTGAATGAAATTAATGCTGTGTAATTAATTGATTAGGAAGAGATGTTCTAATTAAATAGGTTAGGTAGAATAATGATTTTTTTGTTTACCGTTCTTCACTTTATTTGTTTCCGGAAGACTTTCTCTTCTCGATTTAAAAAACCAAGAAAGCAGGAAAATCTTGACTATAATTTATGATTTGAAAATTGATTTTACTTTTATGTTCATGTCAACTATAAACTCCTAAGTATAACTTGAATCCTTCTAACTTATCTTCGATCTCTTTCTTCATTGGTATTGCTTCAGACGACATTCCTTCATCTGCTCCCGTATAATATCACGCATTATACGATCATCGCATTCAAATGCACACACATGTAAGGGTGAGCTAACAATTCAATACAATAAACATACCTCGATATCAAACCATACTATGCTCACTATACCAGATCAAATTACATAAACAAATATGAGTTACACACTAAACCACATTGCATGCATCAATATATATCAAACACCAAATCAGAATGCATACACCAATATGCATCAATGCATACACCAATATGCATCAAACACCAAATCAGAATGCATACACCAATATGCATCATGCATACACCAATATGCATCATGCATACACCAATATGCATCGAACACCAAATCAGAATGCATACACCAATATGCATCACGTCCATCAATCCCAAAAGTCATACAAATTGACTATATCACATACATTCACATACTTTCCACATAAATCACATTATTATAATTCACAATCATGTTCAGATGCATAAATTCAAATCTAATAAAATCCAATTATTTCAGAAATCATACAAACTGAATATAGTCCAACAAGATATATTACACAATAATTTAACAGTCCAAAATCTGTTCAATAGGATTTAAGTTAAAAACTTGTCGAGTAGACTTCCAGGAAAGAGAGGTGCGTCACAATGGACAACTTAAGTACCAAGTCTTTCCTTAGCCAAAGTGTTCCTCAAATAGTTTTTAACAAATTTCTTATTTACAGATTTAAAACAACAGCATATAATATTAACACCGAAATTTAATATAGATATCAAAAAATAGAAATTTAAGCAATATTGAGATCTCTGAGAAGATACGAAATTAATATCTATAAATCTGTAACTCCGATTTCAAATCTGAATGGTCACAATAATTCACTATTTGTTATAAACTATATATTAAAATTTCAGGTTGATCCAACGGTTAACTAGATAGATATTGAGGTTTTACCGAGGTAACTTAGGTGCAGAATTTTAAGTGGTTTTCAATTATACTCAAAATGCGGAACTAATTTCCCTAAGCACAAACATTTAATTACAAATCTGAACGGTCAAAATGACTTAATATGTCTTATGAATTACATACTAAATTTTGGGCTCAATCTAACGGTAAATAAAATATATATGAAATGTTTACCATAATAACTTAAGAACAGAAATATAGTGTTCATCAGATTTTTCAAAACTTAAGAATTATTTTCTCCAAACATAGGCTTTCAATTTATAATCCGATCGGTCAAAGTGTATTAATATATCTTAGGAATCATATATAAAATTTTCAAGTTGATCTAACGGTCAAATAAGTCGTAATATATATTTTACCGAGATGACTCAGTAATAGATCTACAGGGGTAATTAATTTACTCAAACATGCAGGATTTATTTCTCTAAGTACAGACTTCTAATTACAAATCCCAACGGTCAAAGTGAAGAAATAGGTCTTAAGATTCATATATTAAAATTTTAGCTAAATCCAACGGTCAAAATAATTAAAAGAAAATTTTTACCATACTAACTTGAAAATAAGAAAATTATAATCATGAAAACTAAATTTATATAAGTGAATAGATAACTACCATTACCAAAATTTTAACATACTCATAACTCATATTCATTATCATAACATGGATAAAAATCATATACAAGAAGGATTAGCTCCCCTTACCTCTATTCCAGACTTAATCTCCTACTCCGAATTTGTTTCCCTGAAATTCTTCAGAACCTCTACTCTTCTTGCAACTAAAAATTTCTCCCTAACTCTTTCTTCTCTATTTCTCAAGCTCTCACTTGATTCCTCTTTTTTTTTGGTGCCAAATACCCTTCCCTCCTATGGCTATTTATAGGTAAAAAAAATTTACTATTCATTAATATTTTAATATTATTTATTATTTTAATATTATTTAAAAAATAATATTTTAATCATTTACTCACCAAATCTGATCTTAGTTTCTACCTACTAATTTCTTCCATGCTAAGGAATCTTAATGCTGAAAATTTATTTTTATTATTTTTTTTTACTATTTACTATTTACTATTCACTTTTTACTATTCACTATTCAATTTTTACTATTCGATTTTCTTAAAAAAAATACTAAATAAGTTATCAAAAATTTTAACTTCTCCTTATAAAATTACTATAATTTTATATCCAAAATTTACATTTTTCTATCCACTAAAATTATTATTACTAATAAAATGCTAAAATTTACTACTATATATATATATATATATATTTTTTTTATTTTTATGGGTCTTACAGACTTTGTCTTCTCGATTTAAAAAACCAAGAAAGCAGGAAAATCTTGACTATAATTTATGATTTGAAAATTTATTTTACTTTTATGTCATGGCTATGTGGTTTGTGAAACTATAGGAATATTTTGTTTGGATGTAAAATATAAAAAAGGTAAAAGCTGTGTAAAAGTTTTTTCTTTTTAAAAATATTGTTTTATGAAATTAATATTATATTTTTATCATTTTTCTTTATTTATCTATATATTATATGTGTGTAATTTAGTGACTACAAACAAATATAAGAACATATTAAAAAAAACGTATCTATATATGTATCGAACAATATCAAGTTTTTTAAATTGATAGTTTAAGTTAGGACAAAACCGATCAACAATTCAGCTATTCATCTAACTAAACTAAGTAAGGTAGTAATCAAATTTAATATTCATCTAACTAAACAAAAGAAGGTAGTAATCAAATTTAATAAAATTAAATTGTGATTAGATTGTCCCTAATAAATAACTCAAATAAAAAATTTATAAATATATGTCAAAGTATATTTGTTCAAAGTTTTGCTAAACATTTATTATAGTTGCTAACTCAATCGAATATTGAATTAACTTAAAAATCCAAATATATTTAACATCAGCTATACTTAATCACTTTAATAACTCAAACAAGGAAATGAATAGAAAAATAAAAACTCTTTAAAAGGAAGACTCAATCCCTTCACCCAAAATAGTATTATATTAATCTACCATTATTCAAGTTTATTTCAAACGTTAAGAAGAAAAGTAGGTTTAATTTTAAAACAAATAATCGCAATCTTAGAATATGAACTAAATAGAGAAAAGTTTTAATTCAAAGCAAGTTTACTTGAATTGATAATAATACTATTATTTTGAAAAAAAACAAACTTTATCTCAATATTATAAATTAAAATCGATAGATCTTAAATATTTACATAAAAACTGATTTTTAAGTAACCAAGATATATATTAAAAAATTTCATTTAAGTCTTGTGACATAATAATAAAGGATATTATATTATTTATAGTTTTGAAAGAAATATTTAACTCGTTTTGTGTTTAATAAAATGATACTAGATTCTCTCATGTTTTTGAAACATAATATTTGTTTATCTTATACATTTTTACAATATGACAGTCACTTTTTATTTTATAAATATTATTAATTTAATATTATGTTCATATTTTAAAATTTAAGTATATAATGAAAATAAGTTCAATTTATTAAAATGATAAAAAAGTGATTTTAAAAAAATAGAGAAAATATGAATATAATGTTATTAAAAGAAGAAAAAATTAAAATTTATTTTAAAAGTAGAATGCATAACTTACATAATATTTAACATTCAATGAAAGGAACTGATTATAATTTCAAAATATAATAATCAATCTCATTTCCATCTATATACTTAACAACCATACGGCAGAAACTCACAAACATAATTTTCCATAACCTAAAGGTCAACCCTATCATGATTCAACATCTCATTTTATATGAAACATTTTGTGTACAAACAGTAATAGCCTATTGAGAAAGAAAAAACAATGGAACTTAGAACCAAATATGTCACATGAACATGAATTTCAAAGGAGAGAGAGAGAGAGAGGAGAAAATGTATGTCACAAAATTCAAACCATAGCCAACACTTCAATTTCTTAAAATACGAGTGTGTTGATGGAGATTTTTTTATTAAATTTTTTATATAAATGGGTCTTTGGAAAAATTATATTTTTAGGTATAAGTTTCTCTTCTTATCACATGCAAAAAGAAAATTGAGCAGATAATTTTTTTAAGACTTCATTTACACAGAAAAATTAATCAGTCTTTTAGTGAAAATATTAATCTTTCATTGAAACATTTATTTGGCACTTATCTAATTTTCTCTCTGTAATGAAGGTTTTAATATTTTGTCAACCATTTTGTTTTGTGAAGACTGATTACAAAGATTTTGATTAGATTGAGATTAGAAAAAGATGGCCATGTCAAACAAAACCACTATCCTATTTTGTGTTGTTTTCCAACAAATTACTGCTTCATTATGTATATTTCAATATATTAGCATTTTTTTCCTAATGTTTAACTTAAAAAAATTAAATTAATAATACCAAGATAAACACACTTGTGTTCCATTATGAATACATATTTACAAGTATAGTGTCATTATCTTTTTTACTATATTTAAAGTAAAAAAGCTGAAATATATTCCATCTGTCTTAAAGAAATCTTAGAAGTAAAACACAAACAAAATTATTAAGAAAATTATATACATAATTTTTTTTTAAATAAATATATTAAACAAACCTCTTAAATATAAAAATGTCCACTTTGTATTAAAACTTTGTTTCACAATAGTATGAATTTCAAAGGATTTTTTATACATTCAATAAATGAAAAAAGTATGATAGATAAAGTATATTCACATTAATAAATAACTCATTAATTATGATTTCATCAAATAACAAGAAAATTTATCGTAAACAATGTTAAGTACAATAAACATAGTTAGGAATACCAAAAAATTTATAAAGATATATATAAATTTTTGGACGTTCTAATTATATAAATGGTTTAATCATTCACGAAGTCCCTATTTTCGTGTGGAATCTCAATTTAGTCCCTTTGTTTCTGCAAATCTCAATTGAGTCCCAAATTTATGAAAATTGCAACGATTGGATCATTTCCGTTAAATTGTCTCCAACGTCGTTAGTGTGTGTTTGACGTGGCACGCTGTAGTCAGTTTCTTAACTGATGTGGCTGACTGAAGCAGGGGCAGTGAAGCACGTTGATAATAACAATTTTTTAAGTAAAAAGAAAATGAATGTTTTAAACCAAAATGGGGATTCAGATTTTGAATTGATCGAATTAGGGATTGGGATTCTTCTGAGTACTTCTAGGGTTTGTCCAAAGTTCATTCCATTTCACAAATTGGGGTATCAATTTGGGTATTTAGGGTTTAATCGAAGTTGCTGAACAGTGCTTGCATGTATTAGAAAATACAGAAACTTCAAGGAACGAGTGAATTTAACTTACCAACTCCAAACAACAACTTGTCTGGTGAAAAGAGAAACTCTTGCCACCAAGAAACTCAGGCACAGTTTAAATTGATAATCAGAAGAAAAAGAAGATGAGAATTTGTAGAGAGAAGGAGGATAATGTTAGAGAGAAGAAGAAGAAAATAAAACTCAGAATTTTGGAGAGAAGAGGTGTATGCAGAAATTGATCCGAAATTTTGAAAAGTTTACTTATATACTACCGTAAAAAATCGATCGGTTCATCCAGCTGTATACACCTAGATTCCACTTCTATCTGAATTTAATGGTCTGACAATTACAGACTGAAACATATAAATTATATAAGCTTTGATTCTCCGAACACCGAAACTTATACTTATGTGTTTAAATAAAATAATTAAAAACGTAACAATTTTAAAATTTTTGTAAATTTATAAACTTTGATTCTTTAATAATCGAAATTTATAAATTTAGAATAATTTCATAATTATCATCGTATTTTTTTATATGTTTTATTTCCTTTAAAACCATGAGAAAATTTTAATAGCCACAAGTGCACATTATATACTTATAATTCATTTTGACCATAAATCATCACTTTAATATCTTTTGGGTATAAATCATCACATCAACTTAATCATTTTCTAGCATATCATTACATCTTATAGTCCACCTCAATGCATCACCTTGGTACATTTTACACCGGCTGAAATTGACAAAATTATATTAAATCTTATTTGAAAAGCTAAAAAAAAATAAATGAAGGTACAATTTATTATTTAAGAACACAATTTCAGATTTTCAGTTTGATTATCAATGTTTTATTTTACATTATATAATATTATTTTTGGGTTTTTTTTTACTATAAATAAGATTTTTTTTTTCTGCTTCTGTTATTGTAATAAAAAATATATTATATTTGAGACTAAAAAAGAAGATAAAACAGGTCATAAATTTAAACCGCAAAAAATGGCAACAAATAATTTCAAACACAATCAATATGATAAACAAAACATTCTTGAAATTGACACAGACCACGCACCCTCAATGTTTTAAGTTGACATCTACATCTAGTGTCATTATTAACTAATTTCTGGCTTTGCATTCAAACTTTGTTCCTTCTAGAATCACTTATCAATCCATATATATAAAATATTGGCAAAAATATCATAACTTGTTTTCACCGAACAAAAGACTAATTCCATACCCTTCTCCCCAAGAAATTATCACCTTCTCTTATAAATTTTGTACAAGTCTTAGCTCACTTCCTACGCCACTTTAGTCTATCTTTTCCCATAAATTCATATTATATAAATCCTTATGAAAGACCAAACTAAAAATTGTTCGTTTCTTCCCCTCAGTCAAAATCATTAATGTCCCTGTAGAAGCTTCTTCGACTAAGATCATTGTAAAAGTTTGAAGCTTTTGTTTTATCTATGAGTTGACTCTGACACATGCTTTTGTTCAGTCATCTCATCTCTATCTTTCTGTTTAAACCCATTATCTAAGCAACTTCACACAACTCATCAAACCAAACCTCGTTTTCTCCTAACACCATATTTTCATGCATACGCTGAGCCCTTTTGTTTGTGGCACTTTCCATAACGAATACGATGATGATGACACGTGTCTTGTTGCAAGTCCTCTTTCTAGCCCCAGAAAATATAAGAGAAAAGATAGCAAAAGCAACCCCTATTCGGGCCGTGGTCTGGACAAGTTTTCTGAGCTTTTGGCTGATCTTGATGAGAAGAGGCAGAAGATTTATTCACAGACGAACCCTCATGACATCTCTTTCGTTCGCTTTGTGTACTCCAACACTGACGATATCGTTCCCGTTGTGGTCAAGGTGAAGAAAAACAACAAGGATCATAAACACCAGAGCCAAGAACTCAAAGGGGTGATGAGATCAAGAACAACGTTGACTCACACCTCCGAGTCAATGGTAACTGATACCGAAGAAAGAAACCAACCCAAGAGAGAGAAAAATCATGGGAAGGTAGCTGAGAAGAAGTTTTCTTGGGATATGGGGAAGCCTTCTTTCTATTTGCCAGTGGTTATGGTGTTGATTCTGTTGCTCTTGGTTGTGTTTGGAAGATCTGCTTCGACTGTTTATACGTGTGTTTTGTGGTATGTGATCTCCACTGTGAGGAGCAGTTCACCATCAAACACAAAGATGTCAACGAAGAAGAAGGGAGAATTGAGCGAAAAGAAGATTGTGATGAACAATGAAAGGGTGAAGAAAAAGGAGTATGTGAGAGGGTGGAGTGAGAAGAAGATGGTGGTGAATGAAGGGATTAAGAAGAAAGATTACGTGAGATGGTGGAGTGAAAAAAAGATGGTGACTGGTTGCTTACTTTCTCCAGAAGGTGGTGCTGATTCTGAGGCTTTCAAGAACAAGGTTCAAGGGCAGATTCACATAAGCAAAGCTGGTGAAGAATGAAGATTATTATCTGTTCATTTTTTGTGTTTTGTTTTCCATTGTTGAACTGGGAATAGAGTTTCTTTTGTTAGTGTGAATACATGTTGCCAGGTTTTCGTTGGAAACTTGTTGAAAATTCAATTCTTCTGGTTACACATGTTGTGAGTAGAAATTATGAATTAAGGTTGTTGACAATCAACCCATGTGTGTTTGCTGCACATGGTATTTCGTTCTTTGAATTGGAATATGATGAGAAATGGTCAAAATTGCAGAGATTTATTCTGTACATTTTGGACAGCATAGACATTCAAACGAAAATAATCTAATTAGATAAATTTTTCCCAAAAAAAAATTCAAAGAGAAAAGCAGATAAAATTTTGACTTAATATAATTTTAACTTATATAGAGTGAATGAATTTAAAATAAAAATTATATTTAGAAATACAACTTTTTTTTACGGAATTTCTAGAAAATACATTAGCGAAATTTAACTCTTAGCCTAAATCTTTTAAAACAATATGTGTTTGTAAATATTTTTTATACGTTGTTCAACACATTTTTCTTATCAGTGACCAACACATTTTTCTATTAGTTACTACATTTATTGAGAGACATTTATTTTCATTTGATTAGGCCATCTACACAATCATTCACTCTGATAATTTTGGATTAAAAAAAAATGTGTTTCAAAATTTGTTTTTGAATGCACTTACTTTTATGAAATTATGTTTCAAAAGTGAACTATTTTTTGCAAATTTTGTGTTTAATATGAAAAGTTGAGTGAGTTAGAAACCAAACTCCCTCCCAACAAACCTAGTTTTGTATTAACTGCGTGAAATCTAATTTTTCAACAATGCGTCTTTGTCTCACCAGCACACAACCGGTTGTTGTTCTTGAGTGGATATATTTTTTCAATATCTCACTTTTAAGTAATACGAAAAATAAAATTACTCTAGAAATGAGAAATTAATTCAAAACTAAATAATTTTATAGATGCATATTGAGATACGGACAATTACGAATTAACAATTTTTTCCTTGTAAAATCCAAAATGAGCATAATTGTCCATTAGTGTGAAGTTGAATTTCACTTGGGAAAATTATTTTCATAGAGAAAATTTGAGATGCAAAGTTCTCCTCTTGAACATTGTTTAGCGAATTTGTATCCATTGAATAGAATTCTTAAAAAAATAATTTATTTATAAGATTATTGTTAAAAAGTAAATTTAAATCTAACTCAATCCTTACTATTTGTAAGATATGATTTACAATCATTTATATATTATAAATTGATTTTATTTTTAGTTGGTGTGAGATTTCTAACTATTATACTTAAGAAAAAGATAGTATTGTGATAGTTGTGTGTTGTAAATTATTATACATGTATTAGTTTCAAATATTAAATAAAAATTCTCATCAGTCTTTTAGTTTTTTTATTTAATTAATACTTTTGATATCTTTTATAGATTAGGAATGTGTCCGATTATTTATATAGTATTGTTAGGTATCTTGTTATGGAATATTGGGGTTACATTTAATCTCGTTAAATCGTCATCCTTACCTAACATTCTTGAATCTGAAAACAACCTGCATTTGTTGTTACACTTAATCCACGTCCTTGTCCTCACCTTAACCCTCTGTTTGGATTTGGAATTGAAACTCAGAAAACTAACTCTTGATTTCTAACAGAATAATAATTTAATATAAATTTATGATTAAAATTAACTTAAAAACTCATTTTCTGGAAATCAGTTTCATTAATCTTGAAAGTAGCGAAACCTTACTAATCAGAAAAGACCTCTTTTGGTCTACCATGAATCCATGTTGATGTAGTATTGCTTCGTGTAAACTCATTAAATAAGTGGATGACCTTTATAATTTCTGGAAGAAAAAAAACTCCCAGTTTCCACTACACCAACCGTAAGTAGCAGTGTTTTAATGACTCAGTATAATTTAGAACAAAGAATTCTAAAGTCACACCAAAGATAAGCTTGAATTTGACCCAAGTCAGAGCCCCCAAAAATAAGTTGTCTTGAGTCGGTCCAAAATTAAAGTGCTGTGAATTTGTACCTAAAAATAAAAAAGCCTTTCAGTCCTCATTCCTGCATTAAGTAACGGGGTTTGTAGTCAATATTTGCAGACTTTACAAAAGCCAAGATTTGGAACAATAAGAGAGCCACCTGAGATATCAAAATCTAACCTTAAATCTCCTTGCTCGCACATTTTCTGGCTTTGTGGACACCGTGCTATTCTTCTTCTCTCGACTTTCATTCCTAGAATTCCGGAAAAATTCGACTTTGTCCCAACTAACCTCGTAATCAGCCTTCAATCGTGATCCTTCCTGATCATTCACAGCAACTCACAAATCATAACCAAAACATCACTTATCAGGTTTTAACATGTTAAACCTCTCAATTTCTGTCATCACTGCTGACAAACAATTTAATCCTATTTCCTTTGATCATAGAATCATCTTA
>NC_142173.1:40257870-40329714 GCF_029865625.1 Vigna umbellata
GGGATGTCACTCCTATTGTTAATAATTTACAAGGTTTACAACAACTAGATTCATCTCATAGTAGGTCTTAGGTAGTTCCTGATTATTTAACATTTAAGGAATGTTGTTTTGTGAAGAAATTGAATTTAGTTTCTAAATTGGCTTATATGCTTGATGAGAAGAAATTTTTTAATACTCAAGAGGATGATGAGCCACTTCAAACTACAAGGAAACCTAATAAGGTTAGGCCAAACAAAGTTAATATTAAATTCTCGAAAGCAGAATTTCTAGAAAACACTAATTAGTTTTAAAGACACTTTTTGGAATGTGAGAGGGTTAACTAATGATAAATGTTTTAATATACTAACAAATTTGATTATTGAGTTTTAGTTATCTATTGTTTCCTTTTTTACATCAGTATATCGAGTTCAACCTATGGAATGGTTTTTGTGAAGGACATTATGGATTTAGTGTTATGCATCCACATTTTTAATTAGCTTTTTCATAATAGGTATTTTTTTTTTGCTATGTGTGTGATATAATTTTATCATGGATTTGATATGGTTTCCTAATTTTTTTATTTTTTTAATGAAATCTTCATATATAGTAACAATGATACCTAAACTTATTTGAAAATCTAACATTCCAATTTAGTAATATGAAACTACTAAAATGAATATTACATAGGTAATGATACAACAAACTATAGATTTGCGAAGAATGAAATTCTTCACCTAAAGGACCAAAAACACAACCTACACTTTAAACTTCTCATCTAACTTCCCGTTTAGCCAACTGAAAAGATTGCATCCCTAAGCTCACACCATTAAGGTGATCATCGCAAAAGAGAAAACAATACACAGACAGACAAACACAGAAGCAAGGGTGAGCTAGATATACAAAAATCATGTTATAACAATCACATACTACATGCAAGTTTAATTCAAAGTTAATGAACCATACAACACCACTTGTTACACTTTACACTTGACTCGTCCGGACTTAGAATGATTGCCGAGATATGGCGGGTCCTGCACTCGTGGTGGCCTCTACTGCTTTACAAAGCCATTGCCAATGGGTTTCACCCTACCACACTCACGAGGTTAGCCCGTTATCACTCACCTTGGGCCATACTGGAAGTACCCAAGACTAGGACCTCCTGCTACTACTCACGACATGGTTCAATCCTCTATACTTGAAAATGATTGACCATTGTAGTTTCAAGATAACCCCCAAGACTGAGCTTCCATGCAAATCATTCTAAAACACACCAAGGGCACCACCATGGATCTTCTCCTTAAAGATCATGGAATTACGTCCAATAACATAGGGCACCACCATGTAACCTCCCTTTGAGATCCATGGAATTACGTCCATCAACCATACTGTCACTTTGAAACTTAACTCAAGACATGAACAACCAAGTACCATAATACTATCACATTGAATCCAAACATATAACCTCATTGATCATACATTATCATAGATACTTCTACACCATTCTAATAATCAAAACATAGTTCAAGGTTATCAGAAAACAGGAATAAAAAGAATAAAAACAGGTTATGGGAAAGTCGCTCAGCGCACCAAAGTCGCTGTGCGAATAACAAAAACAATGGGTTTTACTCACTTACATTCGCTCAGCGCACCAAGCTTGTGCGCTTAGCTAAAGTCCATTCACTCAGCGCACCAAGTCTGTGCGTTATGCTAAACTGAAAATTTTGTTACACATTATCAGACCCTAAACCCTCGCATAGCGCCTCAAATTCGCTATTCGAATTAAACTAGCATTTTCTCAAGCAACCACCATTCGCGCAGCGCCTAGATTCGCTATGCAAATCACCAAACAGAGAGCAGGATCCTCCAGTCATTCGCTTAGTGCACCAACTCGCACAACGAATGACTCAAATAAAGAGCACCCTCGGCAGGGACTCCCTATGCGAGACCATTCGCATAGCGAGTCTGCATAATCTACAGAACGCAAATTTTGTAGAATTATGCACTCAAACACCCCGTTACCATTTCTAGGCCTTATCTCTAATTTCTAACACCTCTAATTCATGTTTTACACCTAATTAAACTTGTCTAGATGTTCCTAAACCTTCCTACTACAATTCTAACTTTATTATAACTCAACTTTTTCTCCTCCACATCAATTTCCACAACTTGAGGAACCCCAACCCAAATCTGATACTTTGCACCTATTTGGACCACTTTGGTGACTCAAACAAGTCACAATACACTGTTAAGTATGCCCTAACAGCCCAAAAACACTCTAGACCTCAAATGCCTAAAATCACTACCTCACTTCCTCTCAAAATGACCTAAAACCCTACTAGAACACTAAGTTTCTACCTAATCAATGTTACAACAGATTCCTCACCCCAAGCACTTCAACATGATTAATTACACCAATTAGATATATCCAAAACAATTTACAACCATCACACTCAATTCCACAGTTATACAGTCCAACACATGTAACTAAATCTTCCCAAACCAAAACACAATACCAACAACATAGCAGTATAAAACTCAGTATATACACATACATACAACTAATTATAAAGAAGTATTCTAGCTCCCCTTACCTTGGAGTTGAACAGCCCAACTCACAACATCGCTTCCACAGTATCCTACTCGGCGAAGAACCTAAACAATGCCCTACAACCACCGAAACGGTGATGGAAACAGCTCTCTTAGAGCTAGGATTGAGTGGAAAATGAAAAAGAGGAAATCACAAGACACATGCAACCAGCAAGAATGCATGTCCCAGTTTAAGAACAACGGAGAACTGCATGTAAGGACTTACCAGCATAGGACCCGAAATGAATCGGTCAGTTGTGAAGCTCTCTACGTTGCGGATGTTTGGGCGCCACCTGATCGGAGATCCAATGGCTCAGTGAAGAGAAATGGAAGAGAGAAGGCAGAGACTTGATAGAGAGAAGGCAGGAAACTTTGAAGATATGAGTTTTAGAGAGAGATGGAAGGATTGAGCTAATGAACCAGATTGTTCTGAAATGCATTTTATACTGAAATAAAAAAAAAATCTGGTTCTATTAGTCTAATATACTAATTCCCTCTTTTAAATCCCATATTTTTAGGTTCTTACAAAAAATGTAAAAAAAATAATTCAAAATATTAAAAAGACAAATTTAAAGAATAAAACTAATTAAATATTGTATTAAAAAATAAAGATAAACTTTATTTTTAATTATTTATTGTTATTATAATAATAAAAATTCATAATCGAATTAAAAAAAAGTAAATAAATTTTTTAAATCAATTATGTATTAAAAAAACTACTGAAAAAAACCTACTATTTTAACAGCATAATTAATTAGGTCTGTTTTCTAACTTTCTTTAAATATATCTTTGTAAAAAAATTATAAATGGTATTTATGAGCACCTTAGAAGAAGGTAGGAAATTTTATTATTGTTGAAAGGGTTAAATATGTTTTTAGTCCCTAAACTATTGGCCGTTTCTGGTTTTTGTCCCTCTTCCAAAGTAAGGTACAATTTGGTCCTCATTCTTTAGAAAAACGTTCGTTTTAGTCCTCAAAATTTTGTTTTTAGTCCTCGTTTTAGTCCTCAAAACGTTCGTTTTTTCGACTAAAACGAACGTTTTTTAAAGATTGAGGACTAAATTGTATTTTACTTTGGAAGAGGGACGAAAACCAGAAACGGTAAATAGTTTAGGGACTAAAAACATATTTAATCCTTGTTGAAATGAAAGAGAAAATGAAAGAATTTATTTTTGTTAGGTTTTTATTGACACTAAATTGAACGGGGAGAATAATTTCTATAAATGACATCATAGCTCTCATGTCTTTTCCCTTTCACGCGTGAATTGGCACAGAGACGTAAACCAGATTCATTTGTACAATGATTGATACTACCTAAAGAGTTTCATGATCACATGACTTTTTTTTAAATTTAAATATTGTAAACATAATTAATTGGCCTAATAGGGATTGAAGAGTGCAGTCCAATAAGATACTTTAAACCTCTTCATTATAGAACAATCTAAACCTACATTAATTTGAACTTGTAAATATAACTAATATTATCTCAAGTACCAATTTAATAGACGTGATATTTAAAAATATCTTAACTTTCTTATGGAGTGGATAGTCTTTTGCACATCTTTCGATCTCAATAGTAAAGAGAAAAAAAATATAAATTTAACCCATATACCAAACATAAAATAAAAAAAAATAGAAAGGAGGGGTGAGATAAAAAAATATAGAAATTTTGAATGTGTAAGAAAAAGAACGTTCTGAGGAAGGAAAGTTATTCCCTTTTTTACTCATGATTTTTTCCTGTAAATTGATATGAAATTATTTTGATACCTTATAAGTTATAGTGCACTAAAAAATGTTAAATCAATTAAAATAAATAAAAGAATTAAAATAAATAAAAGAAGAGAATATGAAATTATAAAAATAAATAATTAAATTAATATAATTAATAATAATACGAATACAAAAACATTTAAAAACACAATGAATTAAAACTTTAAAATATTATAATGTAAGCTAGTGTCTTATTTTTCTCATTCATTCTCTCACTAAAATAAAAATTGTTCTCTTTCTCATGCTTTCTTATATTTTTCTTTATTTTTCTTTTCATAGCTCATTCACATCTAAAAAGTCAAGGGGTCAGAAAACATTTCTATCCAATCAGATTTTCAAACAGAATAAATTCTTATTTACTCTTAAAATAAGGTTTTATTTTGTTATTTTCTATGTGATTTTGTCATCATTTTGGTGGTGCTTAGTTGAGAAAAGTGATACTTTAGCTTGGTTTAACATATCTAAATTTGATTATGTTTGAAAATTTTGCTCGAGGTCCATAGATTTTGGGTAAGCTCTAGGTTGAACTAGAATTTTCTTTTGAAATAAAAAATTACAAGGGAAACTATTTATACAATTTATAGAACTTAAGATTTTCGATGATTGGGAAGTGAAGGTGATATGGTCATAAGATTTCAATTTCTAATCAAGGAGGATGATCTTTTGTATAGAAACTGTTAGGATATTTAAAATTAAATGTTAATTGAGATACAATGAATAAATGATAGTTTTAGAATGTTTTAAATTGAACAATTTCAATGAGGAGTTGATTTAGCTACTGGATTATGGATGTTAAGATGTATAGTTATTAAATTGAATTATGTATATGATTTTGAAGAGTACAATTAGTTTCCTAAAATTTTCTTTTATATTAGTTTGTTAGTTTAATGTGAACGAAGTATAAATTGAGTTTGAATAATTAAGATTAAATTGAAATGAGTAAAGGACAATGCTTGAAAAAAATTATGATTTGGATTAATCATTTGAATTGTTTGTTTAGAAGTATTTTTAAACTACTTTTGGAATTATCCTTGAAATCTAGTTTGATTGTTATTGAGATGATTTTTCTGATATTTTTGCTTATAAACAAACGAATAGAGACATAAATCTTACTTTGTCCTAATTTTGCTCAAACAAAAAGACCTTACTCTTTGCCCTATATAAGAACAAGGAAATAGTCTAGAATTACTCTTTGCACAAATATTTGTGTGTGGTATATATATGTATATATTTTGACGAACTGAATTTTTAAGGATCAATTCATGGAAAAAAAAACATACAATACAAATTAAGCTTTTACATTGATCATTCTTTGCTTCGAGTTTGTTCTTCTCTCCTCTAATCTCAATTTTTCTCTTTGTGATATTAATTTTGCGTGTTTGACTTTAAAATTCAAATTAGGAATTTATTGAATCTTGATTGATAAATAAACTCAAATTAGATTCCTCAAGGATAGATATGTTAATTTCAAAGCTTAAGAGCTTATCCTTAAGTACTACACAGGTTCGGAATATGCTTATCATAAATCATCTTTATAACTTGTTTCTTCCTTAGAAGGGATTTTCACGCTTACTGTTTTACAAAAATAGTTTAGACACTAATGTGTAGGTATTTTAAGCATGATGTCTTACTAGTGTTTGTGTAGGCTTCTTCTATTTGATAAAACACTTCTACCTTTTTGAATAGGTTTTGTCTAGGTTTAAACGATATTTATCAAGGTACTTATTCTTGCGTCACTTCTCATCAGATGCTTATTTGTGGGGCTCTAGATAGTGTTTGAATTCATCTCATGATTTGTTCTTATTTTGAGCTAATTTATCTATACTTGTTTTTCATCTAGGCTTTTTTTTGTCTATACTTAATTCGTCCAGGTGAATATTATCTCAAACAATATTCTTTCTTTATAAAGAATATTTCATTAAGTATATTTGTAAAACTTCAAAACTTTGAGTTGCTAGATAGTCTAGCTTTTCTGGATGATCTTGTCTCAACAATTCAAATACGATGTATATTAGTTTATGCTTATAAATATGTTCATGACATATGATAATGGATGTTATGTATATTTTTGATAATTATGAATGCCTCTTAAAATGGTAATGGTAATTGTGTATTCAGTTTAAGTATGTGGTAAAAGAAATTTCATGGAGAAAACCCTGATGTTGTGCTTAGTATAATGTATTGTTGTAGGAGTTTCGAAATAGGGGAATGTTTCTAACACTCTAATAACCACTCAATCTCAAGTCGAAAGGGATAATTATGTGGTGAGGAATAGCAGGAGATCCTTAGCCTAGTGTCAATTTGACCATAGGTGTTTGACGGATTAACCTTGTGTGGTAGTTTGAGTGGTATGTTGTTTCACCACACATGCACAGGTCTCCCAAGAATTTAACACTAATACATGTATTTGGATGGTCAAGTCTAGAGATTATTTATATATTTAGGTTTTGCTTGATGTGAGAGTTGATATGCTTATTTATGTATTGTTTAATTGAAATGATAATTGTGATATTATGTTTTATATTGTATGAATTCTCCTTTGATACTTTAGCTTATACTTTTGTCTTTGTCTGTTTGTGTGTGTTTGTTTTCTTTTTTGCAATGATCACCTTAATCGTATGAGCTTAGGAGGAATGTCTCTAGTGAGAAAGTGCTAGGAAGAGATGGAGTTGAGGTATAGAGTAGGATGTTCAGTTTCAATTTCTTTCTTTTCATAAAGACCTATTACACTATTGGTTTAATATAATATCTCATAGTCATGCAGGATTTAGGTATCTTTTTCTATTATAAGTCATATATAGATATTTTTAGTAATGTCTTATAATTTTTCTTTGAGTTAGCTACTTTGTAATATTGATGGTGTGATGAATCCAATGGTAATTGGATACTATGAAAAATTGAGATGTTACATGAATTTTTCTATTGATAAAGAAGTTTATTATTGAACAATTAATGTAAAATTTGTTTATGAAAGAAACATTATGCTAATAAGTTAGTTAATTTAGTTTTTATTTATAAGAAAATATATGTTATTTAATGTTTTACCTTCATGTATTTATTTAATTTTTTTTATAATAGTTATAGTTTGTTTATGTTTCATGAAGTATAATTTTTATTATAAATTTGGTGTGATCCCTCCTACATTATATTTTTTTATTTTTATTTTAATAAATTTTTATATGATGACAAATGATTATGGACTTTAGGGTGTAAGCATAAATGAGATGTGATCATAATTGAAATGTCAAAGTTTATATTAATGTTTAACTTGATTTTATTTAAAAAGGATTAATTAAAATATTTTATAAATATGGTTAAATATGTTTTTAGTCCTTAAACTATTAAGCGAAATTGTTTTTAGTCTCTCTTTCAAACTAAGCTACGTTTTGGTCCTTCTCCTTAAGGAAACTTTAATTTTTCGTCCTCCAAAACCAACGGCGTTAAAAAGAAGTTGAGTTGGCTAACGGTGGTGTGCCACGTCATTTTGTTTTTATTTTCTGGGTCAATTTTTGCCTCCCTCATATTCTCCACTTCCCCCTCCGCCATCCACGGCCTCCTCTTCGGCCACGTCACCCACCTTCCCACCACACTGCCCGACGAATCTTCCTCCGCCGTCCCCACCCTCCTCTCCACCGTCACTGGCTTCCTCTGCTCCCCCTCTTTCCATGAATCCTCAGGCATTATCATCC
Source organism: Vigna umbellata (assembly GCF_029865625.1). Classification (NCBI taxonomy): domain Eukaryota; kingdom Viridiplantae; phylum Streptophyta; class Magnoliopsida; order Fabales; family Fabaceae; genus Vigna; species Vigna umbellata. The sequence continues at coordinate 40,265,894 of NC_142173.1, forward strand.
CCTCCGCCCTCCACCCTCACTCGTCCATCCTCAAGTGGTTCTCCGCTCGTCGTTGATCTACCATCCACCCCTCCATGCGCAAGTTCTCTGTCACCTCCTCCTTCTCGTCTCTCTCTCAATCCTCCTCTATCCTCAAAACTCAATCGATAACTCAAACCCAAACCTGTCAAATTCCCCTAAACAACCTTCTCTCTACCTCTTACCAATTCTTGCTCAATTTTATCAAAATCCTCAATTTTATATGCAATACGCAACGCAATAACTAGCTTGGATATGCTCATTTCATCGTATTCTTTTGCATTGGCAATTTTGGGTTGAAATGCCATAAGAGATCCAAAAGACGCAAGCTTTTTGTGTGGGGAAACTATCCAAGGAAGAAGGTGCTACTACACTACCTCCTCTGGTGCAAGTAAACAAGTAAACTTGCTACGAAGAAATTAAATTTGAGCTATGAAAAGAGAATTTGTTTTCAGATAAAAAAATGAAAGAATAAAGGAAATGTCATTGGAAAACGTACCTCCTGTGTTTTGGCGGTGTTGGTTTTGATTAGAAGCAGCAAATCTTTGTTAGCCAACAAGGAAGAAGATGAACTGAAACAGTGTGAGCACGACCTATTGAATATTGTTAGCCAAGGAAGAAGATGAAGTGAAACAGTGCTGAAACGACCTGTTGAATAAAAGACTAAATGCCAATAGGTGAATTGGTAGTATTTCACAAAATTAAATATTAATTAAATAAAACTGGGAGGTCTGTAGGGTAAAATATAGTTTGGTTCGAGCCCCGTTCCCTCGACGTTGTCAACATCGGCCCTGCCTTCCGCGGCCACTACGTGCTTTCAACCCCACCTCGAGCCTCCCCACACTTGACTGTAGGCTCTGTGGCTCCCCGGTGGATGAAGGTGGCGACGAGAGGCTCGCTCGGATGAAGTAGGCCGTTAATGACCAGAGGGAGCTCAACGGGTGCGTCGAGGGGTTTGAGGTTGGGAAGTTGAGCAGAATGGTCGGGAAAGATTAACCCAATGTCAGAAAAAAATGACGTAGCACACTACCGTTAGCCACCTCAGCTAATTTTTAACGCCGTTAGTTTTGGAGGACGAAAAATTAAATCTTTTTTAGGAGAAAGAACAAAATATAGCTTAGTTTGAAAGAATGACCAAAAATAAATTCGCTTAGTTTAGCGACTAAAAACATATTTAACTCTTATAAATATAAATTGGTATTAAAAAAGTTTAGGATCAACCATTATTAGAAAGTGAAAATTAATTATGTATACTATAAAATACCTTTTACGTAAAATATTCCTTTTAGAGCTACATAGGAAAAGTCGTTTCAATCTAGTAAAGGTGGTAAAATATTTAATTTTTTTACGCATAAATTTGTATTTATATTTTACATATAAAAATATAACTTTTATTAAATATTTAGTAACAAGAACAGTACAAAGATTATTACATAAATAATTTTTAATATATTTATATATATATACATACATATATATATATATACATATATATATATATATATATATATATAATCTTAGTTAATGAAAAATATATTAAATAATATTAAATTATAATTTTTTACATGTGGTAAAAGTATGAACATTTTTCATTAAATAAAGGCATTAAAAAGTTATATTTTACTAAAACTGTAATTTGATGAAAACCTTAGTTGAATGTGTCAATTCAAGTTTTCTTGCTTTTTAAGGTTTTGATGAAAACGGGTTTCCAACTTCCAACCACCATTCTCTCATCATTTCCCACAAATTGAATATCTACGTTTCCACCAAATTAAACAGAATGTAGACTTAATGGGCAGAAAATAAAAACAAACGTTTGATGTATCCAATAGATCTAGATAATAATTATAGAAGGTAATCCATCAAATATATACCAACCAAAAACATCTCCTCATGCATTATTATATTCCCATAAAAGTGAAATAAATACATTATGTAAATAAATAGAAATATTTCCATTGATATATATTATTAGAAAAATATTGAGTTGTGTCCCTACTCTTTTTACTGTAATTAATAAATTAAAAGTAATATTTATGTTAATTTTAATGTCATGTACTTATTTAAATAAAAATAAATAAATTATTATTATGTGTATGTAATATATAATAATTTTGAAAAATATTTACATAAATTACCGATTTATATGAAAGAATTTCTTATACAATTATTTTATATTATAAATATGTATAATAGTTTTAAAAAATAATTAAATTTAAAAAATGAACATAAAAAAATACCTACACAATAAAAATTTAATTAAAAATAAAGATGAAAAAACAAGAAAGAACAAAACAGAAAGAGAGGAAAGAACACAAATTTAATATGGTTCATTCATTCATTCATCAGCTATAAGCAGGAACTGGATTCATATAAAGCAAGAAGTCCAGCAAGCAAACCCAACAAAAACAAGGGCATCGATTTTTCTTACAACAATTCAAGGGTTTGCATCAATAAGAGTTTGATGCACCAGAAAAAAAGATATACAAGTTGAGAAATTTCATAAATAAAATAAAATAAGAGAATTCAACGGAGGTAGCCATAGAAAGGAAGAGGAGTACTTGCTCGATTCAAACTTCCGAGAGGTTCTGCGGTTCTTTGTTGAACTATGACCACCGTTTCTGCCACGCTCATCACGAATTCTATGGCCAATCGAACCATGGTTATGCACAATTCCAGTCTGTGAATCACCATCACTTCGCACTTCTTTCTGATATGTCGTCTTCCCTTTTTATCTCTCCTTTCTCCTTTCTCACTCCAATAGCTTATCACAATTGGTTTGAGTTATCTCCTATCTATGTGCCAGATTATATAATAAGACGACCATCTTTCTGTTTACCATTTCCACTATACCATAACGGACCCACCTCAAAAAAAACCGGTGCTTTCCGGTTAAAATATTATATATATATATATATATATATATATATATATATATATTATTACTATTTAATTATTTAAAATAATATCTTCCTTTTGGTAGGGTACATCTGTTCGATAAAATAATGACCACTTTCTTTACACGTTCAAACAGATACTCATGAAATAGAACTTTTTAAAATTTAAAAAATAAATTAACCAATTTAATCATAGTTTTTCATATTTTATGGTTTCCAATGTAAATTTTATTGGGTATAGGTAGATGATGGATTTGACTCACTTAAAATGAGATCTACTTTAAAACTACAGTGCGGTAACAATCATTAACTATACAACAGTTCAAAGTTATGATAAAGTTAGACAATTATAATTACTCCACTTAAAAAATAATTTATTAGATATTTTTTAAAAGGCAATTTAAAAATAATTTAAACTTTTTAGTTGTTCTTATTTTGTGAGGTTTTTTCACTTTGATCTCCTTCTTGTTAGAATCTCCAGTGAGTCCTTATAAGTGGTAATTTAAATCAATTGAGCCCTTACCATTAAATTTAGTTAACGGGATTAAGTTTTTGCACAGGTGGAAGGATTACATGTTATTTTCTTAAAACGTGGCATGTTTAGAGTTTAAACGTGGCATTTGGGAAGTTGTTAAATTGAAATAATATGATTTATGAAATATAGGATTAAGGGTTCTTTAGAGTGAACCTTGCGCGAAGTCTTTAGGGTTCTTTGTTGTTGAAGATTAGCAAGCACGTGAAGTTTCGAAACAGGGAAGTGCGAAAGCAGAAGACGCAACAATGTCGATGGGTCATTCATGTTCCTCTTCCACTTGCAACGAGTGTGGAAGAAAGCATTTGCGGTCTGTGAGCTCTCATGGAGATGAGGGTGGAACAGGAATGATGCTTCGCTGATCTGCCATTGTGGAGAGAAGTCTGTGTTGAGGACTGCGAAAACTAGTAAGAATCGCGACAAACAATTCTGGGGTTGCCCTAGGTATAAGGTTGGAAGTGAAAATGGTGGATGCAACTACTTCAGGTGGTTCACTGATTGGGAAATTGAAAAAGTGTTAGCTGTGAGGTGTTGGAAGCAAATGATGAGAGGTTGCTGAAGAGTTTTGAAAATGAAAGTGATAAGAAGATTGTTGGTGTGCAGAAAGTTGTGGTGGGTCTTCAAAGCTGGATGAAATTTTTGGTTGGGGTTGTTAGTGTTCTATGTGTGACGAACATTATTATAATTGCAATGTTGATGGGAAGAGCTTAATAATTTAGGTCTGTTTTGGTATTCGTTGTAGGCTTGACTTGATAATGTTAATATAGTTCTTTTTAATTTAGAGGTTGCAATGTATTTATGTTTTCTGCTATGAAGATGTATCAGTTTCAGATGTTTAGTGAAATGATAATTTGGAAAAAATGAGTTGAATTGTTGTCTCTGTTTTGGTTTCATTTTGTTGTCAGCAGTTGCCCTATGTATAGCATAACATGTGCATAGAACCTGTAAAACAGTTCTCAATAAAGGCTCCATCAACAGTTGAGAACACATAATTACAAACATACACAGTACAAGACTAAAATAATACTGCTATCTTGGGACCTGAATAAACAACTGAAAGAGGAATTCAACTAAGGGCACAATGATGAAAAATAATAAATTTTTAATTTACTTGCAATAAAAGAAACTGCCAATGTCGAACTCAACATTTGTATATTAATACGAAAAAGTAGACATCCATTATTCATACAAGTACCAATATGTAGGATACTTTAGGCTATTAGATACTGAAACCTTAAAACATTGTTTATAACACATGTCTGTAAGATGATAAACATCAAACTTTGCCTTATTACATTTGCTACTACTAAAACATATAACATTCTTCAACTCTGAAGTGGTTCTTCTCCATCTGGTTCAGCGTCAGGCAATGAACTGGGTTGTTGTCCCTCTTTCCCTACACATGCCACATCTCTTCAGTAATCCCCCTTTAGACATTCTGGTGCTACTTTTCTTCAACTCCCATTGCTCTAACCTCCTTTTCTTCTTAGGACGACCAGACATCTGTCTTGTTGATGGAGGCATGACATCTGGACGTTGGGTTACCTCCCAAAGGTTGTTTCCATTAATGGGATATATAATAGAGGAATAAATTTCTTCATAGATTGACTTTTTAAAGCATACAAGTATGTAGTCCTCTGCATCTATGTTGAGAAACCTCATTGCTGCCAATGCATGTTGTAAGACCCTTGAAATTTGTTGTAATTAAGATACTAGATATTTTTGAAATAAAAAAAATAATTTTATGTATAAATGCTATAGTAAAGTGCTACAGTAAAATACGTATAGTGCTACAGTAAAATATGTACAGTGCTACATTAAAAATACCTTGTGAATCATGTGTTGCTACAGTACTGCTACAGGAAAAATGTAGTACAAGCTACAGTACCGCTACAGTGAATAGTAGTACAACTACAGTACTGCTACATTAATTGTAGTACAGCTACAATACTGCTACAGTAATTGTAGTACAGCTACAGTACTGCTACAGTACTACTACAGTAACCCCTAACTTCAACTATAAAAAGGGGTAAGAAATGAAGTTCTACGGGAGGAGAGTGAAATTGAGTAAGACTTTTGTCAAAAATAAAGAGATATTAGGAATAGAATCTGAGTTGTAGAGAAGGTAGCGAGAGCTTTTGAAGTAGTGCTCTTCATTCAGAAAGGAGCGAGAATCAGGTAAGGGAAGCTACTCTTGAATCTTGAGTATACAATACTTTGCTTTTGTCTAATCCTAAATCTTGAATATGGAGTATTTTGTTTCTGGATGATCTTGAATTTTGAATGAGAACATGCTTCTACGATGAGACCCAAGTTTGATGGTTGTAAAACGTGATATTGATTCTGTTATGCTAATTTGATCTTGAATTTTGAATGAGAACATGCTTCTGTGATGAGACCCAAGTTTGATGGTTGTAAAACGTGATATTGATTCTGTTATGCTAATTTTACGTTATTATTACTTAGAACATTTAGTTATTTCTTTTGCAATTTTGGAAGGATGAGAAGTTGTCTAACCGGCTCTGCCAGATTCAACCTCTTGTTTCCCCAGACCTTTTATTTCTTATTTATATTGTATTTTTGGAAGGATGAGAAGTTGTCTAACCGGCTCTGCCAGATTCAACTTCTTGTTTCCCCAGAAATTTTATTGTTTTATCTACTTTTTTATTGCATCTTTCTGGAAGGATGGGGAGTTGTCTAACCGTTCTGTCAGATTCAAGTTCTTGTTTTCCCTGAATTTTTATATTAAGATTATTTTGATGGTAGGGGAGCTAATCCTTTCTTACATATGATATTTATACATATTATGATCATGAATATGAGTTATGAACATGTTAAAATTTTGGTAATGGTAGTTATCTATTCACTTGTGTAAAATTAGTTTTCATGATTATAATTTTTCTTATTTTCGAGTTATTGTGGTAAAACATTCCTTTTAATTGTTTGTACCGTTGGATTTAGCTAAAATTTTAATATATGAATCCTAAGACCTATTTCTTCACTTTGACCGTTCGGATCATTAATTAAGAGTCTGTGCTTGGAGAAATAAGTTCTGCATGTTTGAGTAAATTAATTACCCGTGTTATTGTGTTACTGAGTCCTCTCGGTAAAATATAGATGTTGTTCTATTTGACCGTTAGATCAACCTGAAAATTTGATATATGATTTCTAAGATATATTACTATAATTTGACCGTTCGGATTTGTAATTAGAAGTTTATGTGTTGAGAAATAAATTTTGAAATTTTGAAAAGTATGATGAACACTATATTTTTGTTCTTAAGTTATCATGGTAAAAACTTCATATATATTTCATTTACCGTTACATTGAGCCCAAACTTTAATATGTAGTTTCTAAGATATGTTGATGTATTTTGGCTGATCTATGACCTTTGATTGGTGAAAATATGTTGAGTTATACTCGTTATGGGAAAAAATGAGTTTATAATATGAAGTATGATATCTTGCAATATGTTTAATTTATTGACACCAAAATGGGTTATTGTCAATTTATGATTAAAGAATGAATATGATTGAGTTAGGTGGATAAGAGGGTGTGAATTATTGATTTTATGAAATGTTGGAGTGGATATAAGAAATCATTACTTATGAAATGATGTTTACTACTGGGAGTAGTATGTTCGGTTTATACCATGAGAGCTTGATATGAGCAAAGTAACACCCGAGGTTTATGAAAGCAGGCAGAAAGTGGTCTGACCATAAGGCTTTGACATAAACATATGATTCGTAAGTTTTATGAAAGCAGGCAGAAAGTGGTCTAACCATAAGGCTTTGACATAAATATATGATTCGTAAGTTTTATAGAAGCAGGCAGAGAGAGGTCTGACCATAAGGCTTCAGAAAGTAAGACATAGTATACAGGTAAGGCTTAAGGAAGCAGGTAGAGAGAGGTCTGACTATAAGGCTTCAGAAAGTAAGACATAGTATACAGGTAAGGCTTAAGGAAGCAGGCAGAGAGCGGTCTGACCATAAGGCTTCGTGAGTAAGCATGGTATACTTGTAAGGTTTATGAAAATAAGAAAGATGATTTTGAAGAAGTTAAGAAAAAAAATGAATTAATGACATCGGGATAATGGTATTTATAAATTGCAGAAATACTTGATTGAAACATTTATATTATACGTAAGTTTAAGGATTGTATGATATGGTTGGCTTACCCTTATTTGTTTGTGCTATGATCATATAACTCAAGTTATATGTGAGCAGATAATGTTGCAGATGCGGTTGAAAAAGCTTAGAGATGATGAGAGAGATGCGGGGAAAAAACTTTCAGGGATTTTTGTAAAAAGAATAAAATTGCATTGGAAAAAAAAATGTTGTGTAAGACTTATAAGTTTAATTTCGAATTTATGTTAAGTGGTGAAGACTATATTGTTTAAAGTTTGTAAGTTTGGAATTATACTTTGGAAGAATTGAAATAAAGTTTGATTGTTTTATATCAGATATCAAATTAATTTAGTCTTTACTACCAGTAATACCCTTTAAATTATTTGGGGTGTTACACATGTACACAAGGTATTTCACTAAGGCTCCATTTCCTGCAAGAGCATGAATATTGATCTATATCCACCACAAACTTGTCCCCACTTTGGGACACATGTCTGACTTCAAATAGCCTTTGTGCAGACCAACAGTCAAGATAAGCCAACATTAGTTATATGATACTTGGGATAACATAAACAAAGATATACATATGTCATAATTCTTGGATACCTGAGAATCCAAGACTTTGTTAGTAGTGCCTCCTTTTGTAGTCTACTCAGTATTTTTGGACAAATTGATGACTTAAATGATGTTACCCTTGACCTATTAGTGGCCCATCTCTTCATCATGTATAGTCTGATTTCCTCCAACATTGTAATAATTGGTTTTGTCCTCGTATTTACCAGCACACTATTAAAGGCTTTTGACATGTTATTAACCAAAGTATCACATTGAGTTGTGCTTGTGAACCTTGATCTGGACCAAAACCTTGAATAAAGATGTATGCCACACAATGAATATGTTAAATAATAAAAAATTAAAAGTTAAGTAAAACTTATGTAAACTGAGTTTCTTCCTGAAGTTGGCATATAAATGCCTTACACAAAATCTTTGTGCAACTCCAGAAACAACATCTTGTACAGCTTGTAACAAACCCTGTGAATAAGTCATAAAAAAACTTAGATGCTATTGATTTCAATTCATTTCTATAAGATAAACCCTAAAAAAAGTCTATAATTATAATGGAAGTTACCTTTTGTTGATCTGATATGATTGTAAGTGAAGAACACACCTCAGGTCCACCTAGGTCTTTAATCAGTAGCTCCATAAACCATGTCCAGGTCTCCTTGTTCTCAACTTCTACGATTGCATATGCTAGTGGCAACATTTGGTTGTTTGCATCGCGAGCCACAACAGTTAATAGCTCACCATGATGTCTGCCTTTCAAAAAGACTCCATCAAGGCCAATGATTGGCCTGCATGAGACAAAGCTATCTTTGCATGCCTTTAGGCATGCGTAAAACCTCTTGAATATTGATTTCCCATCATATGACTCAACTTTCACCTTGATTGTAGGCCCAGGGTTTCTTGCCAATAACTCATTAGCATAATCATAAATTCTACTATATTGCTTACTGAAGGACCCTGCCACTTCGTCTGATGCATAGGCTTTGGCCCTGTAAGCCATGTTCTTAGATATTGTTATGTTCCATTTCCTAGTAATTTTATCTCTAATATCAACTCCTTTTACATTAGGATTCTCTCTCAGTGTTTTTTCCAATTTTCTACTAAGCCATTTTTCATTGAATAGCCACAACTTGTGTTCCCTACTGCATGTATGCCTGTCAACCACAATCCTCAGTTGCCATGACTTTAGTGCATCCATGAAACCAAAATATGCCCTCCACGGACATTCTCCTTTTGATCCCAAACATTTAACCTTAATTTTTTTTATCATTTTTAACAAGTTTCAAATTTTTCCCATTTTCTACTACATAACTTTTGATGGCATCAAGGATGTCTTCTTTATCCACGAAATATGTTCCCACTTCCCAGTTGAAATTAACCATTTTTTTGGCATAATAAATGTAGAAAAATGCCCATACCCCTCTTCATCCCCCTTTCTTCATCACTTATGTCAGGGTAAGTTAAGTCCTTATATTGCCATTCGTCATTGAACCAACTGGAATCATTAATCTCATCTTCTTCCATATCTGACTCAGACCCAACTAAAACAGGTTAAACCTCAACCTCCAAATTACCAGAACTTTCACTTACATCACACTGGACATTTATGTTTGCTAACCCATCCTCACTATTCATCTCACCATCATCATCATCACGTGATGTACTCCAATCACGAACTTCTACTTCTATATCCTCCAAGTCTTGTACTTCTATTCTGTAAGCCTCATCATCTAACCTATCACCCTCACCATCCTGTGCTTCTATCCTCTCAGCCTCAACATCAGCTTCCTCAACCTCTATCCTCTCTTCATGCACTTCATCTGTTGTTGTCCTCTCAGCATCACCTTCCTGAACCTCTATCCTCTCACACTCAACTTCAACTTCATCTGCTTTTGTCCTCTCAGCCTCAACATCAGCATCCTCAACCTCTATCCTCTCACCCTCAACTTCAACTTCATCTGCTTTTGTCCTCTCAACCTCAACATCAACTTCCTCAACCTCTATCCTCTCACCCTCAACTTCATTTGCTTTTGTCATCTCAGTCTGACCAATAAAAAATTTTATCCTCTCATCATCAACACCTACCCCCTCATCCAACTGTTGCCTCACTCCATCATCTATACCCTCAGCAAATTGTGCACCCTCACCACCCTCATTCACTTGAGGTGCAACTTCGTCACCTCCTTCATCAACTTTGTATTCAATCATGTGAATCACATCAGATTCATAGACAGTGTGCACAACATATAAATGAATTTGTCCATTTAAGTGAGCTAAAGTGACCATATGCATGGCACCTACGTCATCACACAATGCTTCTAGCCTATCATCTAATACAAGACCACATCCAACAGAAAACCACAATTCCTTAAAACCATCGTACCCAAGACTTTTGACTACACTCACTACAACAAAATAACTCCATAATCAGGATCAAAATATATTGTCTCACTTTCCCCTTCATACTTCAGGCACCCGTCATTGACGAACTTTCCCCCATGGTGAATAACAACCTCTATATTGTCCATCACACACAACACAATCAAGAATATTCTACACCTACAAATAAGCCTAAAACGACAAAAAAACACCGCTTATTAAAGTGATAATGACAGAACAAACGAACTCTAACTACGGGGACATGGGGGACCACAACCGTAATATGCAAAAACCACATTTTCAGACAACCCCAACCCCACATTCAAAAAAGCATCCCCAGATAACAACAAAAACAACCCAATATTAAATTCATATCTATGTAAAGTACACATACTAACCTTCCAACAAATTCCACTCGAACCACTTGACGCACACCTACAACAACTTCGCAATTCACGTCCAAACTCCAATGATGAAGCTCCAAAGCCCTAATGAAGTCTGTATCCTCTCCACTAAAGACTTCGCGCAAGCTTGCGATGCACTCTCCTCTCATAATTTTTAATCCCAAATTGAATTTGATTGAACCCTAAATCCCATTTCAGATTTTCCTAATTTTACATTATTATTATTTTACATAATTCCACGTATAAAGGCCTAATCCATGCCACGTTTAAACTCTAAACATGCCACGTTTAAAGAAAATAACACGTAATCCTCCCACCTGTGCAAAAATTTAACCCCGTTAACTAAATTTAACTAGAGGGGTTCAATTGATTCAAATTACCACTTATAAGAACTCAATTGGGGATTCTAATAAGAAGAGAATCAAAATGAGATAACACCACATAAATAGGGACAACTAAAGGGTTTAAACCTTTAAAAATTCCTAAACATAGATATCTCCATTCTCATTTTCTTTTCAAGGCCAAAAGGTTTATTTCCATTGTCCTTATCTGCATAAAAACATTTTATTTCGATTCGATTAATCATAAATATATTCAATCATAATTAGTAAAACTTGATGATTTTTTAAAGATAAACACTGAGTTCAAACTTCTAATACTAATATTTAGGTATAAATGACTAGACAAGTTTATATCTATATTATTACTAATAAATTAATCAAAGCTTTGATGGTAAAAGGTAATAGTAAGTTTTGATCTATATAATGAGTTTGTTATTCTACCACTCCACTTTTACTGTCATATTAGCTATATTATGTCTTTAGTTACTCGTCTTTTAAATTGTATTTAGTAAATTATTTAACTACACAAAATATAATGCATCGTGTGCCATATTGTTTTAAAATCGTAAAAAAATTTGCTACCATATAAAGATATTTATAATGTTCGTTTTACAAAATAAAATTTACAATTTTACCATGGGAATATAAAGTTTATACATTTTTTTCTAAGACTAACGCAACATCTTCACTCATCTACTGCTGTGTGTAAAATCCATTAAAATTATCTATTTTTAATAAATAGTAGCATTTTTAGTAATAATTTTAAAGGTAAAATATATAATTAATGAGAAAATTATGATAAGAAAAAAATTAAAAATTTATGATAATGGATTATAGTAATTTTAGAAGAAGAAATTTAAAATTTTGCAAATTTTATTTTAGAAGGTTTTGTAAAAAAAATTTAAAAAAAGTTAAATGATTCCAAAAGGACAAAGAAACTTTAGGTGGTGAAGTCAAAATATTATTTTTAATAAAATATTATTTTTAATAATATATTATTTTTAATAAAATAGTATTTTTAATAAAATATTATTAAAAAAAACTAAATAGTGTTAAATCTTAGCCTATAAATATCAAGCAAGGGGGAAGGCTGAAATTGCACCAAATATTGAGAGATTTTGAGAGAAGAGAGAGTTTGAGGAAATTCTAGTGCAAGAGGGGAAATTCTAGTGCAAGAGGGGAAATTCTTGAAGTTTTCGGGAAACAATTTCTAAGCAGGAGATTAAGTCTGGAATAGAGGTAAGGGGGGCTAATCTTGAGTCTTTTGTTTTTGTATTATCTTGAATCTTGAATATGCAATCTTTTGCTTTTGTCTGATCTTAAATCTTGAATATGGATTCCTTTTGTTTTTGTATGATCTTGAACCTTGAATATGCAATCTTTTACTTTTATATGATCTTAAATATTGAATATGGAGTCTTTTGTTTTTTTATGATCTTGAATTTTGAATATGAACATGCTTCTGTGATGAGATCCAAGTCTATTGATGGTTGTAAAACATGATTTTGATTCTGTTCTGCTGTGTTTACGTTATTGTTTCTCAGACCGTTTAGTTGTTTCTTTTACATCTTTCTAGAAGGATGAGAAGTTGTCTAACCGGCTTTTCCAGATTCAACTTCTTGTTTCCCCAGAACTTTTATTGTTTTTATGTATTTTTATTGCATCTTTTTGGAAGGATGAGAAGTTGTCCAACCGGCTCTGCCAAATTCAACTTTTTGTTTCCCTAGAATTTTTATTGTTTTATCTATTTTTATTGCATCTAAGGATGAGAAATTTTCTAACCGGCTATGCCAGATTCAATTTCTTGTTTCCCTAAAATTTTTATTGTTCTTATCTATTTTTATTACATCTTTCTAGAAGGATAAGAAGATGTCTAACCGGCTATGCCATATTCAACTTCTTAGTTCTCAAAACGTTTATATTAAGATTATTTTTTATGGTAGGATAGAGAAATCTTAAAAACCGGAGTTGTGACTAGTCATATGTACTGGCGTTTATGGTGAGTTTGATTCGTCAAACATTTGATTCTTCTCCGGTGACCATTTATAGTAATATTTTATTATTGTTAATTTGTTTTGTGATATATTCATTTTGTATGATTTCTATGATGAATGTATTTTATGATGTTGGATATGAAATTATGCATTGGAATATAGTATGAGTCTCGGGGAGAGACTCTATAATGGTATGGTATTAGTGTATATGTTGATGTTGAGGGTCCTGTTGGTGGTGGTTATCCTAATATTCTAATAATTATCCAGTCTCAAATAGAGAAAGATGTGTTATGTGGTGAGAGTGATAGGAGGTCCTCCTACTCTATGTTCAATTATGGTCATAGATGTTAACGGACTAACCTTGTGGGTGATATGATATATTGTATTTGGCCAAGATTATGTTGTGAGAGGAGTAGAGGTCACCACAAGTGCATGACCACCCGAGACTTCCATCAACATTATATCCGGATAATAGAGTCTAGTATAATAATTGCATCTTACAAGAATTTATGGTGAATGTATTACGTATAATATAATGTTATGCCCCTCTTGGAATTTTGCATGGTAGCTCACTCTTACTTGTTTATTTGTGTCAGAAAATCTTATTTTTGCGATGATCGTATAACATATATGTTATACGGGAGCAGATGAGGAAACGAAGTCTGAACCTATACAAGTGAAGCAGGAGGCAGTAGAGAAATGAAGAATAGTTTAAGAAGAAAGGAAGAAAAAAAAATTGAGTGATTTTCATGATGTTGAAAATATAATATATGTTTAGTGTGAACTCTTTTACTCCTTAATAGATGACTGTAATATTGTACGATATTTATATTATTTATGAAATGATTGGTGTGTGACATGTTTTATTTTTGGGTGTTACACTCTGCATATTCACCTACATTGTCTTCTATTCTAGTACAATACATATTTATAGTAGAAAATCACACCAACACAACACACATGGTAAGCAACTTAAAAAGAAAGAAACATATAACGTCATAATAACATGTATTTCACCAAACAATCACACAATTACAACACACATGTCAATTACCAAGATGCATTCTACATGAAAACATGATCGATTTTCGAAAGATTAAACGTATTATATCGAACTTTGGAGATTTTGCACTTGTATATATTAAATCGAACTTTAGAAATACATTTTCAATGTCTCGAAAAGTGTAATTTCTAACGTTCAAAACCTTACAGTGCAACTCCAAACACAAACTTTTGCTAAGAGAGGTGGGCGTGGCCTAGCGAGAGTGACGTTGAAAAATATGTATTTCTAATGTCAAATAGTCTCCCATTATCATTACAGAGACTACGTTCAGTGTTGTAGGACATCAAAATTTTAGTTTTTCTGACGTCAAAGGACGTCACCCAATATGATGTCAGTTTTTTTTTCAAACGTTAAATATAAAAAATAACTGATGTCAAAACTCTTTTTTTGTACTAGTCAATTTAACAATACTAGCTTGTATATATCTTAACTCTGCAAAATAATATATTAACTCATGAGTTTAGTAAATAATTTGAAGAGAATTTATGTATTCTTATAAAAGACTTAAAAGATTTTTTGGGGTGTTATAGAGTTATGTAATCAAACTACAATTATTTATGCATTTACTTGGTAGAATCAAATATTATTTACATATAATGATTCTATACAAAGTACAACTCGTAAAATAATCCTTAACAAAAATAATACAACGTAAAAATTAGATTATCTTCCTATACATGAAATTACCTTACATTGCTCTTACATTGCTTTTTAAGGTACCAAAATCTGAAAAGGATCGATGAGCCAATAATGGTCAATAATCCTTTAAATAGTTTCTACAAAGTCAAACCTAATATTATAACAATCTCCTAGTAGCTAAAAAACTTCTCGTATCACTAGATTCCACATACAAGCAAGGAGAGCACATCTCTATCCTTTAAACCTCATGCAAATCCACAAGGAGGAGAAAGAGTTCAAATCCAAAGAAACAAAAAACCTACCCAATTAAATAGACACCAATTTATCACTTCCAACAACCAAAATCACTATTCACTATTTAAAAAAAATACATAAAGCCCATAGGTTATTTGTTTTTCAATCTAGAGGAAAATGTAAAGGCAACTTTTTTCATTCAAATTCTATATTAACCACAATTTTGGCTATAATTAATATGTTCCACCACTTTAATAAAAAAACAATGAATTTAATTAGTCTAATAATTTATCAAATTTAATGCATAATTTATAAATGTATGCTATTTTTCTTATAAATATTATATTTCTGTCGTATGTTTAAATTCGTTAATGATTAAAGGAATTAAATTAATATTAAATTGAGAAAGGGAAGTCTAAGGCTGATAGTTTGATGAAATTATAAAATTTGAAGAATGAGTTATTTATTTAAAGGAATAAAAGAAGGAATTATTTATTGGAAATGACTGAAAGAGAAGTTATATTCATATAAGAGTTAGTTGCATATAACATGGAGAGTTAGTTGCAAAGAAAAATCCTATGTAGTTGGGTGTCTCTCAATAAAAATTTTAAGAAGGTTTTAAATAAATAAAAGAGCATGAAACGTGTAAATTTAGAATATCAGTATTATAAATATATATATATATATATATATATATATATATATATATAGATGGAGAAAAAAATATATTTAAGTTTATAATTAAATTGTGAATAAAATTAAATAAAATAATTATTTAAGTTTAAAAAGTCAATATGTATGTAAAGATGCAAAGAGTAAATTTTGTAAAAATACAAAAGATATAGGATATGAAAAAATATAAAGTAATTAAGACCAAGTATCGTTTCCGAAGACACTCATGGCACTAAACAGTTATGTGATTACTCAACTAATTAAGACTCTAAAGAACATATTTTTGGGTTTTTGAATGCAAATGCAATAAAATAAACATGAATGCAATTTGATCAGTTGAGGCTAAACACAAGGGTGAATGGATGATATTGAAAATATGAGATGAGTATGTTGTTGGAGTTATATTTCACCTAGTTTACTCTCATGTATATAAGAATTCTTCTTCTTTTATTAATGTCAACGTCACTCGCTAAATTACTTAAAACTTGATCCCTCGGTGAAGAAAGTCTATCCTTAATTACTAAGTCATAATCCCTTGTATCCCTAATAATTAATTTTGCATTAAGATTAGGAGCTTAAGACGACCAAAACTAATACCCACATCCCTGAGAAATACTGTTTTTGGGAGAATTCCCCAGATCGTGATTTGTAAGATATCTCTCGATAACAATCCTAGGGAGAGAAGAAGAGATCTGTCACATCCCCAAATCGTCCAACCCTAGGAGTACGAAATCTCCTGATACTTAGACAAATAATAAGATTTATGTCATACATGAAGAAGAATATCCTTAACAATTAATTAAAGAAGCATATATAAATAATAAGAATCAATTCAAATACATGAGAGTTCACAAGGCTACATCATCCCCTAATCAACAAATAGAATTACAATGGAATGAAAGAATGAAAGAGATAGAAAAACCCTAGAAAGAGAAGAGGAGAGCTGTCACCATCTCCAAATCTACCCTCCAAGAATAAGAGAGCTGTCACCATCCCCAAATCTACCCCCAAGGGGTGAAAATTGTGTTTCTGTGCTCAAGCCATCAAAAGATATAATCCCTAGGACATCCAAGTCCTTAAATAGAACATAAAAATAACAGAAAACAGGTTCAAGCCCACGAACTGGCACTCAAGCGCCCCTAGAAGGGTGCCCGGGCGCGAAACGAGTCAAATCTGGTGCTTAAGCACCCCTGAAAGAGCGCCTAGACATGAAACAACACTAATTTCTGCACTTTGGTTGACTTTTCTGCACTTTGGTTGACTTTTCTGCATTCCAACTATTTGATACTTTAACTCTTCTTTCAAATCATTCCAATAGCCTACAAAATCAAGGGAATTTAGTAATAAAATCATCAAGTATAACCTCAACTCTCTTATTCACAAAACTAAAGTAAAAACATGATTCCAAGAAAGTTTCTAAGCAGAAAATGGTGCATTTAGTGTCAAAATTACATCATAGATAATGGTATTTTCAACCGTTATCAACGGTAAGCAAACAATGTTGAACACTTAAGAATTTCTGAAAGTGTTTAAAAATACAACAAAAGATAGTAGAGATAAAAACTTGTTTTTATACCGATTCAATCAACCTAAGTTATGTCTAGTTCTTCTTTAAGAACTCTTAAAGAGTTCCACTAACTTTAATAAGTTACCAGCAGTTTCACCACTTATGGTTTTATAATTACCCAATTGGCTAAAATTGTTTAACTCCCCATGAGATAAACAAACCAAGTGTTTTAAATCACTCCTGATTATCCAAAAAAAACAAAGTGTTTTTAAGACAAGTACAAATGAAAATCTCTCTTAGAGAGGATATTGATAAATACAAAGTAGATTTAAAAAGACTTGTTAGAAAGAGATTTTCTCAAAGATAGACGACACACTATCAAAAACAAAAAATAATTTTGGCTGCTTAAGAATATGTGTAATTAATTTATTATTTTCTTCTTCATGTGGTCTTCTAATTATAGCCAACTTCATAAAAGATCTCTTACTCTGGAGCATTGACATTGCTAGAGTTGTTATAGCCTTTTGTACGTTGTCTAATGCTACTTTACTTATGTAGAGAAATTGTGTTACTGTACAGATTGGTCAGACAGAAAGTATTGAAGAAACATGATGGAATAAGGTCCAAGCTTTGGTTCTATCAAGAGAAGAAACTAATTTCTCTTTAAATATCGTGCTTATTGCTTGTAATAGGGACCTTTGAATAAATATAGAGAATTTCTTTTGAGAGAATTTCATAACCTCTCTTCTTCAAGGTCATGGCTAGGAGAGTGAATCTCAATCTCCTCTAGCCACCTTTTACAACACATGTATCACCGTTTTGCCCTTATGAAGAAAAATGTGTTTTAAGAACTGCAAGAACTGCTAAGAACATAAGCAAGCAATTTTGGAGCTGCCCTAAGTACAAAGTATGGTATTTTCATTATTGTTTTTTTAAACAGACCATTGTTGGATGTAATTTGTGTTTTTTTTTTTGTTGTAGAATGGTAGTGAAGTTGATGGTGATAAAGCAACAATCGCAAAATGGGGAAGACGAACGCAAATGGGTCATCTTCAAACCTCTCTTACTTCAAGAACAACCAACACCCTCGAAGAAGAAGCAAAACAAAGTTTTCCCAATCCCTAATTTGAACAAATTGAATCCCCACTTCATTCCTAATGTTTATTTCATTCTTTCCAATTTGTTTTTTTTAAATAGACACGTCAGAATCATTATATCAAATAATAAAGTCCATGTCATTTAAAAACACACATCATCATACCACGTCAACCTAACATTAAGTCATTGAATTCAATTTAACGGCAGAAATGTAATTGTTACAATTTTCACAAAATTCAGATCTAATTGAGATTCAAAAGAAAAACAATTTAAGATTTTCAACCAAATAGGGACCTGACAAATAATTAAATTAACTGTCTAAAGATATGTGACAGTAAAAAGAGAAAAAAAAAATTAAAAATCTCAAATGACAAAAAAACTAATAAATGAAATACATGTCAACAAAATAAACATGGATAAGAAGTAACTCCCAGTATCTTCTTCTTTTTTTTATATTATAATAGATTAATACTTTAAATATAAATCATGAGTTAAAAAATAAATTAACTCTCCAAATACATGTGACAGTAAAAAAGTAAAAAAAATAAAAATATCAAATGACTAACAAACTAAATAATAAAACACTCGTCAACAAAATAAATATTGACTGTATGAAGTATGAAGATTTACTATGATATGTATGTATGAATTTATGGAGATAGATGTTGAGAAATGAAGTGATATAAAGAATTCTAAGTATGAAATTCCATATGAAAATTTATGTTCGTCACTGAATGGTCTTTGACCGTTCGGTTTTCTTGTGGACTCGATTGGAACTGGATTCTGTCATTTGGAGAGAATTCCAGTTGAGGACCGAGCGTTTCATTTTGGTTATAAACTTCAGTATATCTATATGTATTTGTATATTTTGTTCATTCTTGAACACTAGTTAAATGGTATCTTATATTTATCAAGCCTTTATTATATAAGTTTAGTAGTGCTCAGTCTTACACCAAGCGCTCGTAGTAAGTAATGCTCGGTCTTACAACAAGTGCTAGTACTAAGTAGTGCTCGGTCTTACACCAAGCGCTCGTACTAAGTAGTGCTCGGTCTTACACCATGTGCTCGTACTAAGTAGTGCTCGGTCTTACACCAAGTGCTCGTACTAAGTGGTGCTCAGTCTTAAACCAAGCGCACGACCTTGATTTTGTAATTTAATTTTTAAATAAGAGCATTTGGCCAAAACCAATAGCGTTCGGTCTCTACAGTGCTCGGTCTTCGACTAGCAATCATTCTCCTTGATGTTAAACTCATAAATAAGCTAAGTATTTATAGCGTTCGATTTCTTCATATAATTCTGTCACTTATTATTATTCGATGTCCTACAGTATCAGTTTCTATGGTGTTCGGCCTAGAGTCTTAGTACTCGGCCTAGGCTTATTGGCATTCGGTCTAAACTCTCATGAGTCAGTTCATTAAATTGGCTCACCTTGTAAATAACGTTCGATTCTATTAGTCTTTGAGAAATATTATTGTAATCAGTCTTTTTCTCAACTCAGATAGTAACTTTCTCGATTTTGATCTGTTTTGGAACTAGAGACCTCTCGGTCTCACTCCAAGTGTTAGGTCTCATTCGGGGTTGAAGATTAATGTTCGGTATTTGGTATCCTACGGGATCTTTATTCAAATTGGTTAAGTTGAAGTTTTAATGATGAAAGACGATGGAATATGATATGGATGAAATGACTTTGATTATAAAAGAGTATTCCGGGGAGGAATATCTCATGAATGAATATTGGAATTGGTAAAGTATGAATGTGGGCACGCTAAGCTGGCGGTTCATCCTGATATTCCGTTATTACTCGTTCTCACGTAGAGAAGGATAAGTCATGTGTGGGAATGGCAGGAGGTCCTAGTCCTTAAGGTTAATTTGGACAGATAGGACTAACCTCGGGTGGCAGCTGTTGAGTGTATCCCAATTACTACATCACCCGGGTGCACGAACGTCGTAGCTACACAGAATTCATACAGTCCGGACAGTCAGAGTATAACATTAAGTTTTGCATGTAAAAGTGAATGAACTATCTCATTTATTTGAATTGTGTGAAATCTATGTTGATACTTGAATTGAATTACATATGCTTACCCTACTTCCTGTCTTGTCCGTTTTGTACGTTCGGTGGTTGTCCTTCTATTGCAATGATCATCCGTGTGGATGTGAGCAGAAGGAGAAGTGTTTCTGGAAGAGGCGCTGGAAGAAGAAAATTTGGTAGAGGTAGATGTTAAGGTCGAACAGTAGAACCGTTCGGCCATCTGTTGTTTTATTATCTTAGAGGACCGTTCGGTATAAGTATTTTGTAAACCGTTCGGTCTAAGATTGTATATTTGTACAGTTTTAATCCCTTGCTATTTTGTAAGGTCGTTCGACCATAATCGTACGTTCTATTTTTTGTAAGAACTGATCTGTAGTATTATGAATGTGATGTTCCTATTATATGGCTTTACACTATATTTTTGGGATATTACACAAATCATGATAAAAAAAAAGAGTAAAATAATTCTCTAAGCAAAAAAAGTTCAGAAAAATGAAAAATTATCAAAATAACTACATTTATGAATGAAATAAACATGGTAAGAAGAAAGAGATATTTCCTAATATCTTATCTTATTATAATAGATAATACATAATACATTAATCAAACTACTTTATTTATTTTCTCATATTATTTATTTTTGTTCCTTAAAAGTTAAACTCTTTATTTGTATCACTTGAAATTTTATGATATTATATTACCCTTATTTTTTCTTTCGGTTGAAGATATTCCACTTTCTACTAATTTAAGTATTTTTACAAGTTTTATTTTTATGTATTTTCTCACCAAAGTTGGAATATTGTTAAAATCAAGATAAATAATATAGTTTCTTTTGAGCCATATTTGAAAATTAATTTCACAATCACTTATGTTTCGCGAGTGAGAACGAATATGTTATACAGGTATTCATTTTCTTTAATTATGACAAAAAAAATATATAATTATAATTATAATACTAAATATAAATATGTTTTATAATTTTACAGTAAATATTTTTTTCACTTCGTAGGTAATATTTTATCATGAATAATTATTTATTTTTTAAAATGGTTGAATTTTAAAAAAGAATTGAGTTTAAGAAACGGTTAAATTTTAAAAACAGTGATTTAAAGAATGAAAATGATAAATGATTATTTATTAAAGAATAAAATTGAAAAATAAAACATGTATGAATCATCTTTATGTATAATATAAATAATTAAATAAGTTTAAAATATTTTTTATATAAAAAGATTTAGATATTAAATTTTCGTATATATTTAATATAGAGAGTGATTGATGCAGTTCAACAACTTATACAACGTATGGATACAGTTGGATGATTCCAAGGAGTCAGAGTATCTCAACAGATTAAACGTGATGTAAGTTTTTAAAACAGTAAATATTAACCTTTTATTATCCTCATCCTAATTTATATTTTTATATTTATATTTATTGATTTATTATTATTGGTGCACCTTAAAAGGTGTGAAAAGTGAAATGGAGGAGTCACGAGGATGATAGGGTTGAAAATAAATGCTGTGGGGTAGTACGGCCATCATGTTTATCTTTGAAACTGAAAAATGAAGGGTCGCAAAAATAGGAATTCGAGGAAAGGTAGCTCAAAACGGCCATTCCACTGATCAAGGGTCAAGTGCACCTCAACACGTCAGATACCTCAACACGTCATATATGAACCTCTCACTGTTTTCTCGATTTCCAAAAACCACTTTGTCTTACGACCAATCCTCCCTTCACCTCAATAATTTCTTCCTCCAACTCCCATTTCACACATTTCTCTTTGATTTATTAAAAACAAATCAAGTTGGTGAACTATGCCATCAAATGTTGTAAATAGTTAAGAGTATCGTTAAATACTTTATTATTAAAATACAATGTTTATAAATAGAACGATTGGTTATTTGAGTTTTATTTTAAAAGATTGTATTTTTCAAGTTTTTTTTTCTTTGACTATTTTCTACGTTTTTGAATAATTTGTCAGTTTTTTATATTAGTGTTTGTTATAAAAATCTTACGGTAAAGTACGACAATCCTATTTAGAATTTTTATTTGAAGAAGTTTCTTTTCTTTTTTTTTTTAATTAATTTTTGTATGTTTTGTATGCTCAAGTTATTTTTATGTGAAAATGTTTGTTTAGGATATGTTTAGATAATTAATATGTGTTTTTTTTGTTTGTTTAAGATATTTTTAGATAATTGATGTGTTTTCTTTTTATTAGTGTTGCATTTTGTGAGAGTAGAATCTCTTATAACTCTTTTAAAGTAAAAAAGTTTAATCGAGTTAAGAGAAACTCACTTGTTTATAATAGGCTTAAATTCTTACTTCGTCTTCATGTTAAGAGGTGAATTTTTGTTTAGTACTCGGTTTTAAAAATGAAAACATTGAGTTCTTATGTTATGAAAAGTATATGAATAAGATCGAGAAAGAAAGAACAAGTTCAACAAATCATCAAAGAAAAAACTGAACAAGAGAAAAAAAAGTTGGACAGCAGAAAAGAGAAGAGAAAAAGTACGGCCACATCAACATGGATTTAACACCGTTGTTGGCAACTTAACGGACATGACCTTAACAAAAATTCATCTCTTAACAAGAGGACGAAGTAAGCGTTTAAACCTTTATAATAATAGTAAATTTGGTTAGAAAATCTAAATGTAAGAGTGATGTGGTTATCACACTTAATTTGAATTGTTTCAATGAAATTTTGATGTTTGATGATTATTAAATATTGATTTGATATGTTTGAATTCAGAATGATGATGTATTGATGTGAGCAACGAATTTAACTTAATATGTTAATCTAGTCAAATTGACTCAATGAGACATTATTTTAGAACTAAGCATATTTGTCGTAGTATGAGAAAGAGCTATAAATACTCAATTGAAACAATTAAATGACTTGATATACCTATTAGGATCTCTAAATTATGTGGACTCATTAAGTAAGCCCTCTATTCATTAGGCGAAATTCAATATTTTAAAATCTAGATAGCTTAATAGTTTTGTCTCTCTAGACGAGCCTTCAAATAAGGTTTCTAAAGTTTTAGGTTACTGAGTGAACCAATTGTTTGTTGAATGATTTTCTTATGATAGCTTAGAGTGACCTAGTTGTTGAGCAAGCCAATTGTTTGTTGAACGAATTTTTTTATCAAAAACTTGAGAGCTTAGGGAGGTGTTAACACTCTCTTTTCCCTTCTTTTTCTTTCATAAAATTTCTTTTCTAGTTTATTTTAGTTGATAAATCTTTAGAATTAGGTTAGAATTTAACTAAGGTGTAAAAATTGCAATTTTGTAAAAGTGTTTGTAATTTTGTGTTTTTAGTTACCTAATAGTGTATTTTGAATAAATTGTCTCTTTCCCTTTTTAAAAAATTAGAAGGAGAAAAAATAAAAATATAATTTTGCTTAGGTCTCTTGTCTTGCATTTTCGATTTTAACCCCTCTCTAAATTCCTTGAAATTGTAGGTTAACCCTTAGATTCATTAACCTAAAACACAACTTTGAGTAAGGTGAGGGTCATATTATAATTTCAAATTTCTCCTTCGAGGAATGACCTAGCCACTGACCATAGTCGAACGAGAGCAAAGTATTAATGATTTTAGCTAACCTAGAGTTGAATCAAAGGTGAGGGGTTGAAGCTGTCTCATGGGAGTTGAGCCAGGGTTATGCCAAGTGAAGAAACAAAACCAAAGAGGTTGGGTCTTGTAGTAAGTGATACAAAGTTAGGGTTAGGTTTAGTTAATTTTTTCCTCTTTTTCCCCCTTTTCGTCCTTTAAATACATGGTCTTTGATGTAGAAGGGAGACATATAGTACACAATAGTATAGTAGATGGTAAATACAATAGGGTAGAACAGAGAGAACATTTCTACAGTTTATTTCCACCTCCATCTTCACTTTTTCTTTTCTTTCTCGGTTGTATTGAATGTAGAAATGGCAAAAAAATCCGCACCCGTGGATATCCCAGATAAAATCCACGATGGATAGTTACTATCCATGGATATTTATTACCCGCGGGTAACGGGTAGTGGGTATTTTAATACCCGCTTCTAAACGGATCGGATGCAGGTATTATACTATCCATCTTGCGGATACCCGTTACCCGAAAAAAAAATAATTTAATTAATATTTTTTAAAATTAAATGTTTTTATTACTCTTAAGAAAGGAAAATTTTAATAACAATGACTTAGGATTCCTTTCAATTACCTTTTTTTTAAAAAGAAAAAAGGGGTTACATTACTTTTGGATTTTAGTTCATTGATGCAGATTGGACTTTTGAAGACCATGGTGGTTATCGTGGTTTGGAGATTTCTATGATTGCGTTTTCGGAATTTGGGTTTAGGGTTCCTGTTTGCGTTCTCTTGAAAATTGTTTATCTCTCTGTTTCGTACATTGATAGGTATTGTGGGTTAATCCTGTGACTAAATTGAGACTTCAGTTACGGCGTGTTTCTTCCTCATATCTTTTTTTTTTCAAAAGTTGTTTAGTATATTTTTTCTTTTAACTTATTTAAAAATTACACTGTGTCTTTTTAATATGTAGCAAATATATTAAATTGTTATCTTTAACTTGTAATTTAATTTAAACCTTATTTAAAAATTCACAAAATATATTTTTTAAATATTTGTAGGTTGAAAACGGGTATCCAACGGGTATCCGCGAGTTGAAAAAAAGTTCGCGGATTTTTTTTATGCGGATATCCAACGGGTAGCGGGTCGGGTAGCGGGTCGGGTTGCGGGTACGGTTTTGTGCATTCAGGTCGAGTTGCGGGTAGGCACTATCCATGTCCGACCCGACCCGTTGTCATCCCTAATGGAATGCAACATTGTGAGCAGAGAGAATTTTAATCCTTGAGAGTGCAAAGGAACCTCAAAGGAGGAAGTCAAATGTACTGGATATGCTAAGAGTCATTGGGAGTGCAAAGCAACCCCAAGAATCATAGTGTAATCTTTTGTACACTTTTTCATTAAATTCATGATGGAATAAGCTCCTCCAAGCTCTATGACTAAAGCAAGGTGAAGGCTTTCAAATGGGTTAGTGATTGTAGAGGCTTGAAGGCGGTGGGAATATTGTGCTTGGTGGGTTTGATGTAGTGAGATGGTGTCTTCTCCTCCAAGCTATAGAACTTAAGCAAAGTTGAGAGGCTCAGGTGGTTCTTAGTGTGCTCTTAAGAGAGGTTTGACCAACTCAAGAGGAAGGGTGGCTTGAGGAAATCTATTAGGGGTGCACTAGCCTTGGTAACCTAAGTTTAGTAGTATGATACAAATTTGGCAGTATAACAATACTAAATTCAAAGGTGAATTTACATGGGTGGAGACACCTATATTTATAAGCTTAAGTAACCCTAAAGTGAAATAACTAAAAAGCACTAGACGAGGGGTGAGGGGTGGGTGGGTAGGGAGGGGGAGGGGCAACTTTATTATTGCCAAGTTAGTAGTTAACAAACTAGATAAGGTTAAAATAAGTCTGAGTCGTTTCCCAATGAATACAAAATTGATTTTCAAATACTTGACTCTTATGAAGACTCTTAAAGGTTAGTAAAATGCAATGCAATAATACTTAATAATAAAAGTGAAAACCCATCCCAATGAAATTAATTATTTTAAAGAATGTTGTGAGTTTAAACGAAGAACAAATAAGAGACTTTAAAACAATCATGATAAAAAAAAAAGGCTAATTCCACTATTTTCTCAAGATACATTCATCATCCGTTATTCATATATTATTATTCAATTGATTATTGTTTAAGTTTCAAATTAATTAAAGTACATTCTAAATTAATTTAAGGGCGATCTTACAATCAATCAAGGTAGATTCTCAATCAAAAGCAAGACTTTTCTAGATTATTCGCAATAAATTCAACCAAAGTACATTCTCAATTAAATCATATTGCATTTAATCATGACTATTCTTAAAACTCCTAACCAAATTAAAAGTTAATTAATCAAAGTAATTTCTCAAATAATTATTGTTAAAGTTCTTACCAATAATCAAAGTACATTATCAATTGTTAACAAAAACTCATTTAATCATATGAAAATTCTTAAATTCAGTCAAATTACATTCTCAATCAAACCTAGAAACCGTTGAACTCATGATCAATATGCATGTATATTCAAACACCTTATGATATAAAAACCATTACTTTTCATGTGATTGAGAGATAAAAGACATAGAAAAAGATAACCCAAATCAATAACTAAAGAAACAAAGACATTTAATTCAACTCAACCTTAGAATCCATAATGAAACTACAGTGGAATATCTAACAAATTTTTCATACTTAATCTTGCCCAAAATTCTAATTTAGCCCTTATGATTTTATTCAAAATTGCATTAAGACCTAGAAGTTTTCTCTAATTACACTTTAGTCGTTTTTTTCTTTTCCAAAATTGCTCTTTAGCCCCCTTGTTTGACCAACCATGAATATGTTGACCAAAATTTGATCCTTTGACCAGATTTACTATCCAATTACGGAATGCCACATGGCAATCCCCTCTCCCACCCAAGTTAGGGTTTCTGTAAAGGAATGGAGAAGCTCAAAGTTGCAACGACTGAAGGTAGGGTTTGGCCCTTCATTCGTGGTGCAAGGGAGCTCGCGTTTTGGTTGATTCTTTGATTGTAGGTGTGATACGCTAGCTTATGAAGGCGCGGCAAAAAAGAAGAAACTCGTTATTTTTGTTTGGTTTGATGCACAACAATGACTGCTCACGAGATAGTTTTTGAATTGGGATTTTCAACTCATTGAGCCACATCACTTAATATATTTATTAGATCAATTATGTACACATACAAAGATTACAAATTCTAAATCGACTACTAGATTTTGCTCCACGACATCTCTCCCAAATTAACCAAGAGAAAATAGTATGGAAGGAAATGTTCTTACACATGCACAAAGATAGCAAAGTTTTTATGACGACAGAAAGCTGGCCACATTAAATTTTTGTAAATGATTTTCATGTTCAGACTGCATAGAGATTCATTTCATGGTTGAAATTTGACATGCATATTTATGAAATTATCGTACAACTAAGTTTAAAAAATTAATGTCGTATAAAAAATCTAAGACTATAATGATCAAAGAGCAAATTTTTCTTGTTTTATTCATTAAATTTGAATGTACGTCAAATTTTATGAATCTAACTTTAGCCATAAATGAAATTTCATATAATGTATACACCATTAGTTATCTTGTAAAATAATTTCTCTTTGAATTGCTTTCTGACTATGCATAAAGATTATTTACAGGTAGATTGCTACCATACACGTTATTTACAGGATAACCAAAGAATATGACATGAATGGCTAAACTAAACACAACAGAATACAATAACACTCTTCACTATCTATCAAAACTCGAAAGGAATGGAGCTAGGGATGCCCTTGGTGGTGTTAAACGATTCTCTTCAGATCTCGAGTTCAGAGGAGAAGCTTGTGGCATGAGCTCGGATAATCGGATCTTTTCCTTGATAATTTTATTCTGGGTTAAAGAAAAATGTTCTTTTAAAACTTGACATAGAAGGCTTCGTAAACGAATTACTCTACATAGTGCATCGTGTGCTTACCTTAAACTTCAAATCTTCATGTTCCATTTCAAGAGTAGTTATCCTATTCTTGAGGTCCTGGAGGGCTTCCTCGGCCATAGAAGGATTGATGTCCGCTGTAGGTCTTGATATTCCAGCAACCTGAAAGTTGAAGCATAAATAAGGTTGGTTAACAAACCACAGACTTTGTTTTTATTGCATTGGAGAAGTTGCAAGACAAGGTGCGCACAGAGCAAGAACCATAAATCATTACCTTCAGAACATTTGTGGACAGTCTCAGTAATTGCTGAGCTAATTCTACTTTCTCCTCCTCGATCTCCTGTGACATTATTCACTCAAATATTTAAATTTGCGTTATATTCAGCTACTCGGTGTACAACACATTACTTCTTTTGTAACTGACCTTCAGTTTTATCATCAGACGTTGCTCCTCATCAAAATTTATACTCGTTTTCACGCCAGCAGAAGAGCGAAGACGAGCAAGGTCTTCTTTGACGCGGGAAAGGAAGATCTCTGCCCTTCGTAGTTTTCCGCTGAGTTCTTCGTTCTGTGTCTTTAACTTGTTGTTTTCCTCCTGTTGCAAAATTCCACGATCAGTCTCAAGATTCAATTCAATAAACAGAATTATATTTTAAAGATACCTTGCCAATTAAGACCAATGAAAATTTATATTTTTTTTCTTATTAATATTTTATGAGAAAAGAACAAAATAAAAATATAATCAGTTTATAGACAAAAAATATAAAACAGTATCTAGTTCTGCGAAAATAGGCAAGAAGCAAGAAGACAATATCAGCTTGAACCTTGAGCTAAGTATAATGATGACCTCTTACCTTAATTTTAGCATGATGATGAATACGCTGCTGAAGGTTTTGCTGACCAGACAACTTTTTAATTTCTTCCTCCAGTTCTAGTACTTTATTCTTCTTACTTGTATTTTCCATCTGCAGGAAATGAGAGAAACAAGGCTCGTCAGATAGGAACAGGAGAAAAATAAATGAACCGCTCCAAAAACAGAGAAAGAATAAAATTTTAATTTTCTACCTTGAGCATTTCGTTTTCTGTTTTTAGCAACTGGTCTCGCTGACGAAGGTTTTCCAATGCAATTTGTACAGCTACCAATTCCGCTTGTTTTCTATCCATTTCTTGCAGCCATCTGCCACGTAGGGATTCAGATTTATAAGAATTTTGCGTGTACAGAAAAGAACCTCGTGTTCAAATATAAGATTTGATTCTCAAACCCCAATCTTCAAAAAGAGAAAAAGAATGTGCTATTTAATTACCCCTGTCTCTCCTCAATGAATTCATTCAGCTGCTTCTTAAGTTTAACGACCTCCTGTTCCAGAAATAAACAACAATTCAGTTTAACTAAGCTACACCTTAATAATAGCGCAATCTAGTCGAAAGTTTAGACTACCTTGTCTTGAGGGTCTAGAGTAAGAAATTTAACTTTCTCTGTAATATCCTCCGCTTGCTCATTGTCGAAGAGTGACTGCATTAAGGAAATTAAATTAAACATGGGAGTCAATGGGTCAATATAAAACTAAATATTCTCTTGTGAAAAAATTTCTGCTTCTATGTGGGTACGGAAAATGAAATAGTTTTAGACATTGAGAGAAATCGCTAAAGTTAGATGAGCTTACCACACAAGTGGTCATATCCAACTTTACTCCAAGTAAGTCTCGAATTACATCATGGGTCATGCTCTCGGCAGATGCTAATTTGGCATTCAGTGCAAATATCTAGACAAGGAAAAGTAAAGACAAATTTGAAGTGCATTAATAAAAGCAAAACAAACTACTATAGAATATGCAGTTGAAGAGAAAAGTCAACCTCTTTCTGTCGACATGCTGCCTGGGCTTCTAGTTCTTCAATGCGCAGTCTTGCAGCAGACAGCTCTTCAACCTTCTCATATTTTACCTGTTGAGCCAAGCCTAACCCAATGCATTTGAAAGGAGAACTAGAACCTCGAGACTTGGTGGCATTTTTCTCAGACTTATTTGACAATGCATTGCAGGAATTAGCACTGGAAGAATGAATGGAAAGACCCTCAGGTTTGACTTGCTCAGCCATGGCTTCCAATGCTTTGAACTGATTTAAAATAACAACATACTTAGTAAAATAGAACTTATAAATAAAAGTAAGAATGCAAGATTGATCTCGGTGTGCATAACTGGAGCTGCTAAGCATAAATTACAACTTAGAACTAATGACATCCAAGATTATTTTATTCAGTACGATTACTAACTTTCTGCTTATACTCCTTGGCCTGTGCTTCGGCATGCAAATTTAGCTCAGAAATATGAGCTTTCATCTGTTGAATCTGTAAAATATACCCAAGAAAAAAAAATTGAATTTTCATGTAGAAACGTCTATCCAAGAGACATGAGTGAGTAGTCACGTAGTAAATAACCTACCTCTACATCCTTTCCTGCTAACTCCCTCTTAAGAAACTGTATGTGATTTAGGGCTTCATTGAGGCCTTTCTCTTTTTCATCCAAAAATCTACAAGAATTGAAATAGAAACATATACTAACAGATCTCTAGAGTACCACGGTAAATTTGTATTGGCATAAAGAAGCCAATACAAAATAGAGAAATAGATGGAGATTAAGTGGCCTAAACCTTCTCATGTCACCATCAACATTTTTTACATTTTGCATCATATCTTTTAATGCATGTAGCTCCAACTCTAGATCTTCTCTTTGCAGCCGCTGTCGTTCTGCTTCTTCTTTAATGATGTCAGCCTGAACAAAATGATTAAAAATCACTTTGTTAAATATCAGCAGCTTCTTGTCAAAAGAAGTGTGATACCTATGAAGGTAAGACAAGCTTCCTGTAAAATATCTCCAGAAAAAGTTACAACTCACTTTGTTTTCTAGTACATTTATAGTACTTTCCAGCTCTTCAACTGATCTCTCTAGAAGTTTCACCTCTTCTTCTTTTTCTTCTGCATATATTCTTCTTGTTTCTGCCACCTGTAATCAATGTAAGAAAATTCAGACAGGAATAAGAAAGAAACAGCCATTCAGCTAGTTTTCTATTCTTTTCTTTTGACTTGGTTTATTCCGAATGCAGAAGCAAATAAATAAAACTCCTTTAAGATATAATACTCCGTAACAAAGTTCTTCATGTTGAAAAATGGATTACTCAATAATAATGTCATGAAAGGAAAAGATGCTGCATTATTAATAGATTATGCATAAACCATTACCTTTTGAGTTTCTTGAGCAATTGCTTCATTAGCTTCAGCCTGTGCTTCAGCTTTTTCAAGCCTAACTTTTAGGCAAATTACTTGACCCTGAAGCTGATCCCTCTCAATAGTGAGTTCATCCAGATCACTGCTCAGGCTTTTAATTGAACAATCCATTTGGCTTATAACACTGTTCATTTCTAAAATTTCGTCCTCTAAGCTCTCTGTTATCTTCATTCTTTCTCTCAGCTCATTGTCAGACAGTTTTCTTGCTGCCAAGGCCTCTTCAATATTATTTCTAAGTTCTTGATTGTCACTGACTTGCAACTGTAGAGCCTCACGTTCTTTTGAGAAATCCAACTCAAGAGCTGTAATCATATCTGATTTGTCCTGCAACTGAGCTTCAAGCAATTGACAGTTCGCGACAGCCTCCGCAAGTTCACCAGATTTAACAGCAAGATCTGCTTCTAATGCCTCCATTGTGACCAGAAACTTTTGAATTTCATCTTTTTGGTCTTTACTGTTAGATGCAGATTCCTGTAGTAAGCTCAGATCATACAATAGTCCTTTTATTACATCATCCTTTCTGGATAACTCAACTTGCAATAAGCTCTGCATTCTTGTTAGCTCTGAATCCTTTAGGGTCAGCTCATTCTCAAGCATGAAAGATGAATTTTCCAACATACAGTTCACTTTCTTTAACTCTGTGTTTTGATGTTCAAGTAAAGAAATCTGTTGGAAAGAAAATTCAGAAGTAACATCCTTCTCTATGACATCAGCGATTACTTTGTCATAATCAGCTTCTAGATCAAGAATCTTATTGAGCAGTCTTTTCCTTGTCTCCTTAACATCAGCAAGTTCACCCTTCAATGCATTATTAGAACAAGTAACATCCTTTAGGGACTCAATATTTTGCTCAAGGACCTTGTTTACTTCACCCATTTCTGTAATCCTTAAGACATTCTGGTTCAGTTCCGCTAATAGGTCTTTCCTTTCCACTTTTGTCTGCCGAACTTCTCTTTCTAAAAGGGAAACTTCAACTTCCTTATCCATCAAAACCTGTTCTGCTAGCGAAGTTTCTACTTGGGACAAGATTACTTCTTTCTTCAGTTGCTCGACTAATATACAATGCTTGACAAAATACTCCTCCATATTAGCTATATTACATGACATATATTTTAGTTCAGAAGCATAGATAAGCGACTCAAAGTCTTTGGCATACCAATCTGTCATAAACAAATCAGCTTGAGAATCAATGGCTTCAGCTTTCTGTTTCAGTAGTGCCTCTTGATCTAAAAGGGAAGTAACAATATCTATATTACTTACATCCAATTCCCTCATCAGCTTAGCAAGTTGGGATCCCATTTCATTAGACCTTTGCAGCATCATCTCCTCCTGAAGCTGAAGGTCTGATATGTTTTTAGCAAAAGTGTTCAGCTTGTTGGTGATATCTACAGCTTCAACTTCTTTCTTAGTTATGCGATCAAAACTGTTCTTGATATCAGCCAGAAGTTTCCCTTTCAATATTCTGCACATATCAAGCTCTTGCTTTGTCCTATAATTATGTTCTTTCAAATCACTTATGGCAGAGTTTGATTGACACAAGCCATGTGAAAGCAAACCATTTTCTGCATGCATCCCTGTTACTGTTTCCAGGAGAATACCCATGTGACATAGATGTAGCACAGACATAGCACAATCTTTAAAAACTATCTCAGACCATATCTTCTCAAGCCATGGCTGTATCAAATTAGTGGAATATAGACATTGAGATTTTAAGCACTCTAAATCACAAGCCAAAGACATGAAATTTTCTGTCGTCATCAATTGGACTTCTTTAATGACATCATCCAACTTAACAGTTAGATCCCTTGTTTCTACAAGACTTGATTCAACAAGGTCCTCTATCTCCCGATCCTTCAAATCAACAACAGTTTGTAAGCTTTCAATATTGCTGACTAATATACCGTTTTCATTGAGTAAAGTCATTTCTCTGTCTTTCAGTATCTCAATATCAATCTTCATTGATTCATTAGCTATTACCAATCCGTTGATCATAATATCTGCTTCTTTCATCGTATCTTGTGCTTCTTCAAATTTAGCAAGAATACAAGACGCCTCCTGAGATTTCTGTGCTTGAACGATCTTTGCTTCCCCAACTTCAAGTTCAAGTAACTGCAAAGAGAAAAGCAATATGCATAAAGCTTCTGAATGTTAACTTTATCAGAGAACAACCAAGGCTAACTGAACCCCAAAAACAAGCTCAAGGGAGACCGACACATTAGAAGTTTATAGTGATATTCCAAGCAAATGCAGGATATATTAACACCAACAAGTGTCTATCAGCATGATCGGGGATTGGGGAAGCTCAAGACAACAACAAAAACAAATAAAGCAAACACAATTTTCATATTTGAAAGGGAAAGAAAACAGCAATAATAGTTCAATAGTGGTCACTCACTAATGGATTACCTCTTTCTTTTGGTACCAATGGGAGCTGGCTTCTTTCAGGGGCTTCTCCAGGTTCCTAAGTTTTTGACTGAGTACTTCAATCTTGACTTTGGATTTCTCTTCAAAGTGGTTCATAGCTTCTTGCAGGAAAAGTATCTGCTTTTTGAGGCACTCTATGCTTTGCTGGCTCTTCATTTCACACATTGACATCTCCTTTTTCTCTGCATGCAATCTGGCCATCTCATATTGCACTTCTTTTAAGCTTTCAAGAGCACATTCTATTTCTTTTCTCAAAAGTGAAATGGTTACATCTCTTTCATGCACATCATTAGAAACTCTTCTTGATTTTGAGTCATTCATATAATATCCACATTTGTCCAAATTAAAGGGTAAGTCAGCCTGGTCAACTATAGGTTCTTCAACAGAATGGGGATCTGAATCACTGGTTATATGTGTTTCCGAACAGATCTGCAGCAATGCCATAATAACAAATACTGAATAAAAGTCATTCACATATCACTGACATAAATGAAATATAAGTGACATTGCCAAAAGTAAATCTATCAGAAAGCAGCATTAGTTTACCCTTGGTTCACCAATATCATCACAGTTTGATATGCAAGCTTCCAATGATTTTCGGTTATCAAGACTGCCTGAAAGGTCTGCAAAAGAGCTCATGCATGACCTGAGTGAAGAGACACCATCTTGTAATATCACTAGCTGCTCCTTTGTCTTTGAAATGTCATTATTTTCAATATCTCCAAGCTTTTGTTCCAAAGCACAAGAATGCTCATGCTCCTCAGACAGCTTCTGCCATAATTCATTACATCTTTCCTGTAACTCCGTTATCTGCATTCCTGCTTCAACAATTGAAGTGGATTGTTCCATTACAAGGGCATCCATCCTCTGATTAGTCTCTGCTAATTCACTAAGCTGAATATCCTTATGCTTTAGATCATTGAGGTAATCAAGATTCACTTCTGACAATCTATTCACAACCACAAAAGCAGCAGTTGCACAGTTTGACACTTTGCTGATATGTTCTCGAGCCAAAGCACGAAAGTTCTCTTTCTCCTCTGACAGCTTCTGCCATAATTCATTACACCTTTCCTTTAACTTTGTTACTTGTCTTTCTGCTTGTTCAAGCGAAGCAGATTGGTCATTGAGAAGAGCATCCTTCGTTTGATTAGCTTCTGCGAATTCACTGAGTTGAATACCCTTATGCTTTAGATCATCCAGGTAACCAAGATTCACTTCCGACAATCTATTCACAACCACAAAAGCTGCTGTTGCGCAGTTTGATGTTTTTCTGCGATGATCTTGAGCCATTAACAACTGCTCCTTCAGCTTTGCCACAATAGATGTTTTTTCACTCAGTTGAGAGGTCAATAGGAGAATTTCTTTTTCTTTTTCAGCACACTCCTTCTGATGGGATTCTGTAATCACTAACGTTGCACTTCTTAAGGACTTCAACATACACTCCATATCACTTCTTTTATTGCTTGCATCTTCCAAACATCTTCTAAGTTCATCAATTAATAATTCCTTCTCAGAGATTTTTCTAACCACCATGCCAACTTGTTCAGAAATCCAGATCCGTTTCTGTGGAAATGAATTGCTTATGTCACCAAGTTGGTCAGAGGCATCAACAAGTGCCTCACATCCATCAAAAAGAATTTCTTCAATCTCAGAGGTTAATAGTTCCCATTCTTCAGCCAGTGAAATGAGTTCTATATCTTTCTGGCCAATCTCTTCCTTTAAAATTTGATTATCATTAGTAGTTGTATGCAAGTTTTTGTACACCTCCTTCAATTCAGTTTCCAGATTCAGCATACTCTCTTTCATTTCCTTTTCCTTCAAATGACTGTCATTTACTTGATGCTGGAGCAGGGCAAGTTCTTCTTGCATACAGACAATCACCTCAGCTGTTTCAGCCTCAGCTTGCCGACGGATTTCATCCATCTCCTCTTCATTGGATATCTGGAATGCACGATCACTTTGGTATGACATGTTCAGTTGCTTGGCTTTTTCAAGAGAATCATGCATCCTTCTAAGTCTTACCTGTAAGGGAGACTTATTTTCAAACTCCGGATGATCTGAAGGAAAATTATCTCTAAACTCTTTAGACATAAGTTGATTCTTCAGGGTCATGATTTCATGCTCTTGTTTCCCCATAAGCTCCAGATAATGGCGGTTCTCGTTCCTGATCTCTTCTATCTCTTTGATAGATAATATTTGCTGCGATTCTAGAGCTTCAATAACAGATTTTTCCTCTTTCAGCTCATTATTTGCATCCTCTAATTGTTTGCTTGTCTGCTTAAGACTGTCTTTTGTCATAAAAAGGTCCTGATTTAAGTACGTTGTTTGCTCCTCCAATATGCCACGGAAAGTCCTCTCTTCCTTCAGAATTACCTTCATTATATCTAATTCCAGCTGCAAATTTAAAACATCTTCTGTGTGATTTAACATTTGAATTTCATGCTTCACCCCCATCGGTGGAACTGCCTGAGTATCACAAAATGGTCCTTTTGTAGAAGCCTGTAAAACAATAATGATAAAAAGATACTTCATTTTATATGACGCAAATTTCATACATAGAAAGGGGTAGTAAAGGACAATAATTTTTGTAGAAGGAAAGACCGTACAAAAACAGCATTCACATTTTCCTACTGATTTGTACAATGTATGGTAAAGACAAAAATGAATATATGTTAAATCAGAATAAGAAAACTACCTTTGTAGCAGCAGTTGTGATGCTTAACATTGATTGAAGAGAGTCTATTTCCCTGTATAAATATGCAATGCAAAAACATTAGCATTTTTACAGCAACGAAATTTGGAGCTCCTATTTGTCTGTATACAACCAAATGAACTTCAACAACAGCACAAAAATTATACCTACTGAGTTTTGCATTCTCCTCTAAGCAATAATTTAAATTACGCCTGCATTCCTGTAACTCATCAAGGGTGTTTCTTAGCTGCAAGCCATTAAAAGAAGTGGTCTCACATAATTATTCTGTTGGGAAGAAAAGTTTATATTATGCTATGAAGGAATAAAACCTCTTGATCAAAAGAACTGTTCTCTTTCTTGCAGCACTGAGCTTCCTGCACCAGCGGTAAAAATAAATTGTTAGATATACATTGCACTTTACAGGAAGGATTAACAGTTATTGGTGATCACTATTGTAATGATGACTGTATGTCATACCATACTAGTACAAATAATGACATTGGTCTGGTTTAGAAACACAATTTCAGCAAACATTGCTCTAACATGCAAAAAGGAATGAAATGTTCAATAGATGAAAATCATAAACTGCTTCAGGTAATTGTAGACTGACCTGAGGTTGAGTGTCGTGAATTGAACTACGCTGAATGGAGTTTCTTCCATGATATTGAAGCAACTACAGAGCAAAGGTTTTTCAATCGTAAAATCTTAAAAACAAGGAATCTAGAATGGAAATTATTTATGTATTAAATTCTAGAAGCACAAATACTTGTTCCCTCAGAGAAGACACTTCGGCTAAGAGAATATCTCTCTCCCCTTCTTCATAAAACTCTTGATATCTGTACAAGTAGTTGTAAGGAGCTGCTAAAAGGAGAGAATATTTCATAATGACAGTATTGGTTAGAAAAGATACATTACCTTCTAAGTTGGTCTAGAAGCCTGATATTCTCTACAGCAAACCGAGTAACTTCAGGATTTCGATCAAGTTTGCCCTGAAGTATCTGATTTTCCTCAGAAAGCCTTTTATTCTCTTCCCGCAAAAACGTGTCTGTAGGAATGGAACCATCTAGTCGGGATTCTAGTCTACGAATTTTGTCTTCACGAAACCTAAGCATCATTTTGCAACTCCTAGTGTCCTCTTCTCTTTGACGAACCTAAGTGACAGCAGATTCATAGATAAAGACTGAAGACAGTTGAAATATTAACTCCAATAGAAAAAAGACCTCATAAGAGAACTACCAAATGGTTTAATTGTTCAATTTCAGCTTCAAGTTGCTTGATAGAAATTTCTGCCATCCGTTCTCTTCTCAAAGAACCAGCAAGAGTTGTCTCCAACGATTTTAACTGAGCCACAAATGATTTTGAACATATAAATATATGAAGGTGTGGGGAAAAAACTATATTGTACGGAGATGCTAAGCTAACAACTGTATAACTTTGGAAGACTAGTTTTGGATGTTTCTTAGCCATAGGTAGGTTAATGCATAAGCATTCCATCATGAGGGATAGATGGAGGACCAGATATAGAGGATATTTCCATAGCTAAAACTTAGGAAAAATCCTAAGGCATAGCCTTTCCATTCCACTAAGGCTCACTCTCCCACAAAATCTAACAGCATAGTCATAACTTTTCATTTTACTTGGGGCAATAATCTCTGAGAAAAGAAATTATTAATTATAAAGAAGTCCTTAATTCCTTAAATCTTGAAGGAACAAGCCATAAAAATAATAGAAATATTGGTTCAATCTTTAAACATAAATTGTCATCCCACTGGCTATCATTAACATAGGAAAGCTGGTATACCTGTTTGTGGGACATTCTGATGCCCTTGGATTCATAATCAGACATATTTTCTTCACATTGGTCAACCAAGTCAGTTTCATTTTCTAGAAAACAGTCTTCTAGTTCTAGTGATTGTTTTATATCTCTGACAGAAGCCAAAGAAAATGACAAAGACCTGGAGACATTCTGATGCCGTTTGAGGGTAGAAAGCTCCTCCTGCACCAAAATTTTACCTTTTAAGTTAAAGTATCAACTCACTCAAAGCTAATACTATCAGAAATAACTGATACCACCTTCAAAAGCCGGATTTGATGCTGTAAAGCTATTACATCCCCAGTAGAATCTTCATTCACCACAGCCTACAATAAAAAGATACAGAATGAATAGGGGTGATAGGTTGATGAGATTCATTCCTTCAATTCAGACGAATTTAGATATGCCCTCACATTATTTTGTATAAGTTTTGCTCTCTGAGCAAATTTAAGTGTATTCAACGTTTCTGTGGCACAACTGCAAAAGTGAAATGGGTTAGCCCCATCAAGCTTCTACGGCAAGTTGTAAATTTAGATAAAGGAAATATAGTTCCAGATAAAATGAACAGACCAGATAGAAGGGCTGACATTGGCAATGATCATTGTTTTCGAGTTTCCACCAAGAGAGTCCTGCATTTTATGCCAAATAGTGATGAATAAAGAAGAACCCTGAGACTAATGATTTAACGGAAACCAGCACATAAATCAACCTGAAGAAGAAACGTTAGTCTGGAGTCTCTATAAGGGATATGCCTCTGCTTCCCATTTGCCACATCCACTAATATCATAATAACATGACTGCAAGAATGAGTAGAGAATACTAGTTACTTAATGAGAAAGAACAAATATGACAATTTGAAATACTTATGTGGCAAGATCATAATACCCCAAGGTAGATAATGATTTATTGATATTAGCCGCTTCTTTCAAACGCTCACCCTCAGCACCAGAAGTCTTCTGTCTGTTATATATAATAATGATAACTCTGTTAGTATACATGCACTTATATCATCCAATTCCCAAGATACAATTGGTCCAATCAACACCATAAGTTAATGCATACCTTTCTGAACCAGCTAGATCAACCAGGTTTAACCTTGCAAAACGATAATTAGCTGTAGAATCCTTTTCCCATGTGCTCTCAATTACACACGTAAAAACACTATGGGACCTACTGCTCTCTCTATTCATATTTGTTGCTGCAACTTTTCTATTTGCAGAACCCTACATGTCAGAAATGACAACTTAATGGACGAAAGTGCATTCAGAGTAAATATGTATTTGATTTAAATAACAAAGATAGGGAGGGAGTTGTTTGGGGATTCCTTAAAATGAACAAGATGGTCCCATAGATGTACCTGAATTAGAAGCCTTATAATGTCACTCACACTTTGAACCTCGAACTCAGATAAATTTTCAACATAAACACCCTTCTTGACATCCTCACGCAGCTATTAAGAAAAAAAAGGAGCATTGAGAAATAATAAAAAATGCTTTGACAGTCATCTCATGAGTGAAAAAACTACACCTACCAGCAAATTAGTAGAGGAGGGATCAAGTAGATCGGTAATTTGTTCGTTGTAAATCTCCAAGAAAGAACACTTGCAATTGTATTTTAAGTTCTCATCTCTTCGGCTTTCCTCTTCCTGGAAATTTGATTCAGAGAACAAATGTAAAACATAAAAAACAGAGATATTGATTAATTGATCAACATTGACTACAGAAATTGGACTCTTATATATAAAAAGCTGAATTAGCTATGAAAGATTAATGAATTTACAGCTTGGATCCTGGCAAACAAAAACTCAAATATGCGTGGTGTCATTCCACGATGGGGACTAGGCTTCACATCTAGATCCTCAATTTCTCCGAGCATTGTATATGTTTTCCCACTTCCTGTCTGCAAAATTAAAAGAGTCGTCCATCACCTTACAGTTAAAAGATGTCACTTTACTGTCCATTTCTAACTATCTTGTACTAAAACACAGCAATACAATCTCCCAACGGATGACAGAATTTACAACTTAGTTTTTGATAAATGATCCCTATACTGCACAGAGAGCTAAATTTCTTCATAAAAACGCTTTAAAATGTTAGTTGTGTTAGGCTTTTTATGATTCCTAATTCATAGAAACGTACATATTCTTATTGACAAAAATCCAAAGGCAGTGACGAACTGAAGCTCCTGATTATGATATATGAAAACTTGGGAGTTAACTGTCACTGTTTGATAATGGGAAAACTAAGGAGCGAGCCAACCAAATTCGTTTTCTAATTTAAAATCATAAGATTATCCGATTAGCAATAGATTGGAACATGTGCATAAAAATCTGTTATGCTGTGAAAAAATCCTTTAATTTTTCTTTGCTTTATTAGGACAAGCAATGTTCAGAAAAGATAATGACAAATGCTTTATTAACAGAAAAAAAATAGATAATGACAAATGTTGAGCCTTAAATCCGTGTTTATAAGAGGAGGAGTAGAAAGAAAGAAGAGGGGCTGAGAACAATGGGCTAAGCATGGAAATGCAAACACAGATTTGGTGATAAGCATAACATATCATTAATTATTAACAGATTTGGTGTTTGTATTATAGGGTAGGGGATAGAGTAGAAGAAGCGGGAACGGGAAATCGGTGAGGAATTGGTTAGGTATGCCTTGGGGACAGAATGGTAGAAAACGAGTTATCTTGTTTGCAACGTTGCTATTTTCTGTTTTTTGCTCGTTTCTTTTTCTAAGCTCATGCATTTCAGTTCATACACTACCAGTTTCTATAATTGTGGCTAAGTTCAGGATGTTACCTGTCCGTAAGCAAACATACAACTATTATACCCTGAGAGGCAGTTCTCTACCATTGGAAGACCAGCCAATCTGAAAATCATTTCCTACACAGCCAGAAACCAGAGACACAATTAACAACTCCTTCCCAACAAGAAATTAGCACCTCAAAAAAGTCATTTCAATGAAACCACACCTGGTCTATGGTTTCACACGCAACATGGTCAAAGGTGAACCGGTTTTCCTGTTGCCCAATCCAACTAATGCTCTGAGAGCTTTCTTGCTTCAGGCATCTGTTATACCCTTGTGTACATCGCTCCATGCTATTGAGAGGACGAACACGAATAATAACCTGTACATAACGAAAATTCAAACCCCAAATCACAAAAAAAAAAAAAAAAAGAAAAAAACACCAGAATTAAACAAACCCACTCATCGAAATAAATCAGCTGAATTGGAGAGATATCTGGATCACTCACCTGTACATTGTGGTTAATCCAAAACGAAGAATCTTCCTTGAGATCAAAGTGAGGCACTT
Organism: Vigna umbellata; assembly: GCF_029865625.1. NCBI lineage: Eukaryota > Viridiplantae > Streptophyta > Magnoliopsida > Fabales > Fabaceae > Vigna > Vigna umbellata. The sequence goes on from NC_142173.1 coordinate 40,307,441, forward strand.
CGACCGTGTTAACAACCGTGGGAGCCATGCAAGCCGAACTGGGAACCCCTTTGTACAATGCAGCATAGTTCCCCAAACGAGCACTGAAGCCACCTCCATCAGCCTTGCTCCGAACACTTGAGCTCGGGGGCTTAGTCACACTCTTAGTCGGAGTGCTCTGCGTGGAATTGCTCTCGGAACAAGCCGTGACACTCGAAGAAGCTCTCCCCACAGTGCGAGGCACGCGAGGAGTCACATTCCCAACAACATATCCTCTCTTATCATCACCAAACGAGGAAACGGCGTCGTTCTTGTGATTCCAGCCGAACCGGTGTTTCCATAGCATGCTTCCTCCCCCGTGCTTATCTGGCGTGCGAAGCTCGGCTCCTCCGCGACCTTTGTTGTTGGCCTTCGAAGGAGTCCTCTCAATCTTGCTCACGCAATGCGCATCGGGTTCCTGAATTGTGTTCAATGGAGGTCTTGAACCATCCCCGTGCCTCTGAACCGTGGTGGATGAATCCAAAGGATCCATATTCTCAGGTTCTTCGTGTTTTCCAGGGTTTCGGCGTGGGAGTTTGAAATCCCTCAGCATTCTATGGCATAATAAAAAATGAAAAATCAAGCATGACGCCAAAAATAATTTATTTAAAGAAAAGAAAGCGTGTTCAAAATCGTGAAAGGAATTGGAAATTTGCAGGACCTGACGGAAGAGTTGCAGAACAAGATTCCGAAGCGAAAAATTTGAGCAGTGCTGAAATTGCTTCGGTTCTTGTTAGGTTGCTTCAATCTTAGTTCGGCGTGGTGTTGCTCGGGATTTCAGATTGAACTGCAAGGTTGAAGTTCAACATAGATCCAAGTCAATCATTTGCAGACACGCACTCTCTCTCTTTCTCTCACTCACTCACTAACTCAAGCTATTGTTGCTGTGAGGTTTCGACTGATTTGAAAATCCCACTTGAAATCGATGTAAGGAGAAGGGTCTTTGGAGTGAACGGTTGAGATTGGATCCAGAATTCAAAAATGTGTAAAAGTTAAGGCATTCGCGGTTTGGGGATTTGAAATACGAGGGCTTTTTGGTCATTTAAGTGGGTTCTTAATTACAAGGAAATTCAAAAATTTAACGGCTACATGCTTCTTCCTAAGAGAGGTGACATGTATTGGGCCAATGGTTCATTGTTATATAATTGAAACGCTAAACAATTATGAACTATTTGTAAAGATTTATAAATGTACATTAAATTAAGTGTCTCACATTCACTTAATTTTGTTATATAAATTTAAATACTAATGTGATTAAAAGTAAATATTCATCAATGTATTTTTCTAATTTTTATAAGAAAAGTATTATATATTTATTATACAATTTTATTTTTAACATATGATTGTAATATATTTATTATATAAAATTTCAAAACATTTATAAAATATGATGTTGATTAAAATTTAATTTTTGAAAAATAAAATATTGGATAATTTTGTAACCAACAAAGAGGAATATGATTATTTGTCTAAAATTATTCTTAGACACTAATTTTAAAATTTTAATTTGACTTAAATATTTTATAAGTAATTAAAATATATTAATTACATAATAATTATTTTAACTTTTACACACAAAAATGATTTAGTAAAATATAGCATGATGTATTGTTAATAGATTAAGCCTTTTTTTATATTTTTAGCGATTACTTCATTAACTTCAACTTTCTCAAGCCTAATTGCACAAACTTTTAATTGAATCATTCATTTGACTTATAACATTTTTCATTGATGCTCTCTTGATGGATCTCTCATCTTTTTTCTTCTTCTTCTCTTCCATTGATGCAGAACAAACTTAAAAGTCTTTTTTTTCTTTCAATCTCCTAGCCTTAACTTAAGTTTATGCTCCCTTGATGGATCTTCATTTAGCTCTCAAGATGGATTTCATCATACACTCCCTTTTAAAAAAATGAATTGTCCTCAAATAAAAAAAAAATATTTGAGGAAGCACAACTTTAGTTTAATGATCTCCTCCTAAATAAAAGTGTACCTACAAAAAATAGTAAATAGGAGTATTATTAAAGAAAATAGACCTAAACAAAAAACACAAAGAAAAACTGTCTTCTATTTTTGGAAAAGGTTTAATGAAAAAAGATTGTTGGCCTCTTCTTCTCCCTCTGAATAACACTTTTCCTTGCCATAATGGTTAATTTGAGAAATAAGGTCTTTTATTTTTGAAAATATTTTCTTTAGGAATTTTTTTTTCACAGAATTTAAAACTTTTTCTTCACTAGGTGAAGAATGAGAGTTATCTACGCTTCTAGTGTGTTGATCTTTTAAAAGTAATGTTCCTTTGGAAGGACATTCAAAAGAAATGTTCCCTCTTTCAAAACACTCGAAGCATTGAACATCTCTTGTTCTATCTTCTTTAGATTTTTTTTTAAAGTAATAAGACCAAATTTACAAAAATCTTTTTGTTCACCTTGAGTTATTTGTAACTTGTTACGCAACAAAAACTCAAAGATATTTTTCAAATGTTATGGAGGAGTAAAAATTAAAGGGGAGTGAAATTGGAGGTAAAAGCATCTCGAAAGTAAAGGTTTGAATCAAGAAATGAGAAACATTAATAAAATGATAAGAATTCAAAGATTGAAAAACTCCCTTTAAAACTCTTGACTCAATTATGATTGGAAGAGTAGGAGATGCATTGAGTAACATTTTTTCTTTGAGTAAGATTTCTTCCTTCTCCTTTTATCTTCTATTAATCTCTTCTCTTTCTTTCTCCTTCCTTTCTCTTCTTTCTCTCTCTTTTTTCTCTCCTCCCTTTCCCTTATAGTTTCCTCCTTACTCTTAGGAGTTCCTCTTCTCTAGCTTTTAAAGCTTCTTTCTCTTTTTCTTTCCTAGCTAGCTGTCTTTGCACCTTTTTCTTTCTTTTAATATTTATTCTTTCATTATCCCTCAAGAGATTTTAAACTTTTCCTTTATGAAAGAACTTCATTTCAGTTCTACTATTTTCTCTATCTCTCACCGTGAGTTCTTTCTTTTCATGTTTGAGCTCTTGATTTTTCTTTAGAAAATGTGGAACAAATTTTCTTCTCATGCATGCTCTTAGATCATTCCAATCTCTAATTGGTGATTTGATACCATTTTTAACATCATTTTGCCTTTGATGCCACCAATCATATGCATGTCTCACAAATTTAGAAGAACACAACCAAACTATATGAAACTTACTACACTTAATAATGAATGGATGAAGTTTCTCAACCTTTTCTTCCCAAGCAAAGTATGACATCGGATCAACTTCTCTAACAAAATGTGGAATTTCATTCTCAACTCTTAAATGCAACTCATCCTCACTATACTCATAATGCAAACGATCATGATCCTAAAAACGATCGTGCAAACTAGAATGGTAGAAGTTTTCATTGTCGTGACTATTATAAAGCTCATTTCTACTAGGAGAGGTGGATGTTTCTCTTGTGTACCTTCTTTTCCTATGTAAGGTTTTCTCTTTTTGGTCCATTACAAATTTAGTAAACATACTCTCTAGCTTACTTATTTTTTGTGAAAGTTCATTCCTAAGATGTAAGTCCTCTAGGTTATCTTTTATTACCATGAACACTTGAATAATGAGAATGTTTACTCATGTTGTGAAGTTCAAAAGAGTTCACAAAGGTTTTCAAAACACTTCACAACTATGAATGAAAAGAGGCCAAAGAATGAAAGCAAAAAAAGCACAATTTGAAAGGTAAACTCAAATGGAGTAAGATGACACAATACTTCAAAGAAATCTAAGAATGATAAGCAAAAAATTAAGGCTATCAATAGGTAAGTACTCAAAAGGAATCCCTAAGGAAAAGTGCTATAATAGACTATTAAAACCAAAATAAAGCTAAGAATACAAGTCCAAACAGATTAGTCAATTTAAATCACTTGCTCGAAAATGCAAACTACACTAGAATTCAAGTCCAAAAACTGAGTTCTTAATGTTGTTGTTGTGTCATTTTCTTTTGATAATTTTTTTCACTTCTTTTGTCCCTTTTATTTTCTTCATTTACTTTGTTTTTATAGAGGGATCTTCTATTTTTGTCAATATAATTTCAAAAACAAAAAAAAAAACATCATATTTCTTACACAACTCATACTCAAATTCAAGGCTAAATCAAGTAATGTATATAGGAAATCCTAAGGAATCAAATAATTTTTTTGACAACTAGAAATGGAAACTTAACACTGAGAACTTGTTTAGGAACTAAAAAAAGTATGAATACACTCAAAAAAATCCAGATTCAACCTAGAAACATCAAAATCCGAAAACCAGCCCACACTCTAGAACAACTACTAACCTTTGTTGAGTGTTTTATCCATAACTTTCTCCATATAGTTCCAAATGAGATGATTCTTTTTTTGTTGGAAACTAGACTCAAAGAGCTTTCCATTTACTACTATAAGTACATATCATTTGGACCTCTAATATGGTTGCAATTAAATTACGAAAATTGACATGCAGACAACACTTGAAACTAAATTTCGAAAAATGGGTAGGCTTGACGTTTTCAATTTTTCTTTCAAGTTCAACAAAAATGTGATGACATATATGGATATACAAGACTTAGGATAAAACAATAGGATCATAAAATCAAAGAAAATGACTCAAAACATGACTCAAAACATGACTCAAAACATGACCCAAACCCATGACACATACCTAGAACTCTACACATGTTCAAACAAAAAATGGAAATTCTAAGCACACAACATAGAATGATTCAAGAAGAACAAATAGTTTGAATCAAAATTTCAAGACATACAACACATAATCACATATCAAACAACATACTAGACATGATGGAAATGATGAAACAAGAAAATGACAAGAACAAAAATGGGTAAGAACTTAAGACACTTATCTCTTAGACTTCCAAAATATTGACCAAAGCTTTAGATACCAAATGATGGAGATTTCTTTGAAGATGCTCCTTCAACATAAGCTATGATGAGTTGATGAAGCTTCTCCAAAGAGATGGACTCCATGCGATTAATGAAAGTAGCAGAAGCAAATAAAGATGAAGAGATGAAGATGTTGGCATTGAGTGGTCTTGGTAGATGTCCTTCTAGGAGGTAAGGTCAACCATGAAGGAGAAGGTATGACAGGTCTAGAAGAAGACATTTCATAAGGTGAGAACTAAGGAAAAGTAGTCTTGCAATTTTAGCAAAGTAACTTTATATTCAACTAAGTTCTAAAAATTACAAGAGGGTTGTCTCTCCTTTTATAGGTGAAGGAGATAATGATGAAGAGGAGCTCTGGTTCATTTCAAGAAAGCTCCAATCTATGTGGAGGAAAGGGAAAGGTACAATGTTTAAGAGTAGACACTTCATATCTGGTTCTAAGAACAACATAAAAGACAAACGACTAGAAGATACAATTGTCTGTTTCGAGTGCAACAAACCTGTACATTTCAGATCAGAATATCCCAAGATTGAAAAGATGAAAAATAATTCAATCGGACCCAAATATGAAAAGAAAAAGATGTTGATGAACACCATGGAAGACCTGAACACATCTGACGAGGACGAAGATGTCAAAGTGTGCTTGGTAGCAGGGAATGTTGAGAGTACATCAGACGATTATGATGATGAGGTAAATTTTTCTGATTACACTCAGTTAGAAATGCATATTATGAACTTCTATCATATTCATCCAAACTGTCTAGTACATATAAGGATTTATGTAATCAACGAATAGAACTCCTCACACAGAAATAATCTAAAAGAGAAAGTAACTACATCTAGAGATAATGTGAAGACACTAAAAAAAATGTTAGGATAGAATTGAGTGTCTCAGAATAGGATAAGGAAGAAACTAGGCAACAAAATAAAAAGCTTATAAAAGATATAATAGTAGCCAAGAACATAAATTACTTAGAATCCCTTAAACATAAAAATGATACCCTTACTAAAATACCAAGTAGAACACTTGAAGGGAATACTAGACTAGATCGTTTATTAAGAGAAAGTAGTCATTCATACTCCTGATTACTCTCATAAGAGGTTTAGGCTCTTAATTTGTTGGTGTGTATCGTTTCATTACGAAACTTCATATAACATATTACGTTCAATAATTTTTATCATTAAAACACAATTTTTATCATTAAAACACTTTAAAAAGATTAGACTCCTTGGGTCTTGATAGTATCTACGTCGTATATTTCATGTTAAGTAATTTGACAATAAAATTTGACATAAAAATATATTTTAGACAAATATATATTAAAAATTTATAAAGAATATATTTATTTATGTATTTTTAGGTATAAAAATAAAGTTTTAGTCTCTGTAAATGTTAGATTTACCCCTTTTAATAATTAATGATATGTTAATATTTGATTTTTGAATAATATCTATATATTTTATGAAAATCATAAAATTACTAGTGTAGCAAAATTACAAAACCATATATTCCTAATCTTTCAGTATATGTGTGACCGTTCTCATTTCACATGTTCCCACTTTACATATATATATATATAAGGGGAAGGAAACTCTATAAACAGACAACAAAATGTAGACGCAATTATGTGTTTCTCATTTAGAATTTCAGTTTTATTTTGGTAATTTACAAAATAAATGTTCGCACAACATAAATTATAAACTTACACTTAAGTTTTAATTAAAGAATGCTATTAAAAGCACTGAAAGAACCTCATCCAAAAGATAAAGAAGACCAATTCACACTGTATATAAAAATAACCCAAGTATAAAAAACATCAAGTAATGAGGTAAGATCAGTACAACTTAAATGCAAGCAGGATGGATTTCTCCCAGCACAAGGAAAATTCCATAACACAATCCTTCATGGTAGAAAGTGAAGTATATTTGTAAATATTTCACAAAGCAATGAAGAACCTTTAGACATAACACTGTATTGACTCTCAAAATCAGCTGAATGGCCTTCCACCAACTTACATGGCATACACTATTTCTCCACTGCTATCTAAGTCAAGATCAGGATCTGTATCCATGTCCTCATCAATATCCAAGCTACCAGTAAGATCATGGTTGGGAGACTGAGATCCAGCTGCAGGAATTGTAGCCTCTCTGATTATCTGCATGATTTCTTCAATGCTTTGCATTGGTTGATCAGGCTCCTCAAATGGTTGTTGCTATTCCCATCCATCAGATCACTTGGAAGGTTCTTCAAAAACCACTCGTGGTTTCTAATTTCAGGAATACTTATTCTCTGTTGTACAAACAATTTTAGTTTCTATGTTAAATGTCAATGTCATCATCCTTCAAACCAATAAAAGGAGATCGTCCGATTAAAAACTGCTATCAATGATAAGTTTGTTGGCTATCATAATAATTAGCTTGAAACGCATTCGTAATGATTTCTATTCGGTTCATTGTTTAATGATGATAATACATGAAGATTAAACAAATGTAACGACAAAAACACTTACTTTTGCAGGATCAGCAACAAAAATCCTTGATATCAGATGACGGCACTCGGGAGATATATGAACATAGTCTGGAATTGAGTACTGAACATTCAAAATCCTCTGCAACAAACATGCATCAGTTTAGGAAAAGTAATTTCATAAAAGTACACCACATTGACTGAAAAAAAAATGCAGTTAGCTACATGTATTGTCTTGCGGAAATTTTTAGGTTCCTCGGGATCCTCAAATGGATATGCTCCCACCAACATGACATACAAGGTCACCCCACAAGACCACACATCTGCAATCTGTCTCAAAATTGAGTCTCAACATTAGTATGAAGTAAACAATTAAAAAGCTATGTCAGAATGCAGTGCTGGTTTATCAACATCAGGGCTTCAAATGTTTTAATGTATACCAAGCTAGTGTTATCACAAATCTTTTATTCTACCCATAAATAAAAGGTATTTATGGACATTAAAATTTTCTATTAAAACTCAACCTAAATCAACAGCATCTTCATGGGAAATTTTGAAAGTGTCACAACTTAACTAAATTCCAAGTGATAGAAGTTACAACATACCTTGCCATCATATTCCTTCTTAAGCAAAACTTCTGGAGCGATATATGCAGGGGTTCCCACTGTAGATTTTGGTTGAGAATGTAGCACTGAGGACTGAAGAAGTAGGACAATCAAGATGCATTGGTAGTGCAAATTTATCCATTATCAACAAATGTCAGATAAAAAAAGAATGCTTGATCTTGGACTTGAAGAAACCTACAAATTCATTAACTTTCTAAACAATGCCCAGTTGAAATTTTAGCGCCACAGCCTTCAATGCAGATACTACAAATGAAAAAGCATCGTAGAGAATGAAACTACATATACCTTTGAATAGCCAAAATCACAAATCTTCAAACGAGGAGCTGGACTACCATCCAACAATGTGTTTTCCAACTTCAAGTCTCGATGGCATACTTGCTTCAATAAAGAAGACCAGAAAATATAGAAATAAAAGTCAGCTATCTCATGATACCTTTTTCTGAGCTAAACATAACTAGTAAAAGAAAAGAGTGTATGTTCAAGTACCATTGCATGACAATAGCTAACCCCTGATATAAGTTGTTGGAAGAAGAAGCGTGCCTGCAGCACACAATTACAGAGATTAAAGGCATATGCAGTAGCATTACACAAATGAATGAATGCAACAGATGAGAACCTCATCCTCACTGAATCGCCCTGCATTGCATATTCGCTCAAATAGCTCTCCTCCAGAAGCATATTCCATTACAATTGCCAAATGTGTTGGTGTCAATATAACCTAAACTCACATAAGCAAAGGACCAATTACAATACTTCTAACATACGAACAAATAGCATGAGACATTAGGAGTTTACACACCTCCTTGAACCTCACAATATTAGGATGCCTCAGAGATCTGTGATTTATAATTTCTCTCTGTACATTTTCATCTATCTGTTAAGAATCAGCATGACCCTGCCGTCAGGTCTACCAAACCAATTTTACCAACAAGGCCATCATCCAAATTTTTACATTGACGAGATCATAACAAGCAAAAGTTACGCTTAATTCAACTTGCGTTAGTAGTAACCAAAAGAAGTAACAACAACATGAATTCTATGAAAGAAACTGAAGAGAGAAGCTCAGTTAACCAAATCAAGTGATCCTTCAAATGATAATCTTTAGTTAATCAAAACACTTAAAGCAGAAATCCTACGAAAAACTCAGTTCCAAACTTCTACCCCCACATACAGCACAAACATCATTGATATGCACGTTTTTTATTTTTGGTTTCCCCATGTATTATATATCTTCCGGAAGGCTTCCGATTGAGATACAATCAAACATTATAACTAGACACCTCGTTCAACAGAGGTTGTTGGTTACGAGAGACTAGCTTTTGTTGGTTGATTGATTTGCGCTATAAGTAGCAGAAGAAGGATAGAGAACGTAGATGACAAACCTTTTCACCTCTCTCAATATACTTAACAGCAACAAGTTCCTCGGTGAGCTTGTCCCTCATGAGCCTTGCTACACCGAAGTTGCCAGAACCAATGTCACGCAGGAGTTCGTAGCGATCACTGTCATGCATGATCGGCATATCCATTCCTGGCCCAACAGCCATAGCAGACAGATCTATTTGGTTTAAAAAAAGAAGTTTTATTGAAGCACAGCACCCCCAACAAGAAGCTAAACTCTCACATTATTAGCATTCCGAAAGATAAAGCAAAAGCAGAAAGGTGACACCGAAGCCCCGGCTGAGGAGGAAGAAATGCGTGGGCTTTGACGTGGTTGGGTGTGGGCCACAGGATTTAGAGCTGGTGGGTGAAGAAAGAGACCAGAAATGGTTCCACCCCGTGAAAGCTTCACCAACCCAAACGAGCATTTGGGATTTTCAGAAGTTTGATATGTACACCATGCATAGTATAGTAGTAGAAGCAGTACAATTTGATTGATTCCAGCTGCAAATTGGCGGTGACACACTCGTGAACTGTCTCTCTCTAGATGCTTCTGTGTTATATGCTGTCTTTCTGTTCGGTGCTCTTAAGATTTTACTTCTTTTATATGTTACTACTGCAAACTTTACGTTTTCTTTCGTTTCCAACAGATTTTATTTATTTCTTAAAACATTTCTTCGCACTTTGTTTTTCTCTTTTAGTATTTCATTTTCCCTCATTTTCATTCGTTCCCGTCCTCTATTCTCTTATTTTCCACGAACTAAACAAAGTGTAAGGGATCAATCGGATTTAAGTCGTAAAATATAATTTCGCATTGTCAAATTCTTGAAGAAAACCATAAGATTTTTCCTTAAAAAATATGGTTTAAACGTTAGACGATATTAAAATAAAAAATGAAAATAATGTATTAAAACACGAAAACAATTCTAGATTTTTTATGAATGTGAAGTTTTGAAAGTGATTTATTAACACTTGTACACATTTTAATATTAACATGGCTTTTTATAATTATAAGAATTGTAATTAAATAACTCATAGCTTTTTTATCTTGTAAAGAAGGCTTTTACAGTTCTTTATTTTTTTGTAATGATTAGTTATTTGCATTTGAATTATTTGGTATCGTAACATAAAGGCAGAAATGGCCTCCTTATTTAGCTATTTTATTTATTTTCAATGTTGATCTATTACAAAAAAACTGCTAACAATAACTAAAAAATTTCACAACATTAACCACTACTGTTGTCAAAAAAGGTTTTGATGAAAGTCAGAACTATTGTAATAATTTTATATGTTACGATAATTCTTGAATTGCCGTTGTTATATCTGTAAAATATAACAATAACTCTGTAATGGTCGTGATATTTAGTAGCAATTTATATTTTCTTAAGCGTTTATAGGTACACTCAATTACTACAAGAAAACATCAAAAAGCGTTCCAATAAAACCCTCGGTCTGACCCAACTACCAATGCTTATGCGACGACTTAGTATGTGGAACGGACACTTCTTTAAACTGGGGTAGCAAATTTATTATAATGAGAGTTGTCGGACTGTGAAATTCAAGCTTCATCATCATGTCTATTTTCTATTTATGAGAAAATATTAATAGTAATTAGGGCTAAGACCTCCTTGAATTTTTTTTTTCTTTTAAAAAATTGCTGTTTGTGTGTGCTAAACCCTCAATAAAATTTTATTTTTTAAAAATATTGTTCTTAAGAGGGCTAAGCCCTTTAAAGTTTTATATATTTTTAAAAATTGTGTGGACTAATCCCTCACTAATGTTACTTTATAAAAATATCAAAGGGTTTCTCCCTACACCACCACATTTTCTTTCTGCACTTCCTCATTTTCAATTTATCCTCGTTAGTAAATTAAAGATGGTGGTTAAAAAAATGTACTTTTCACCAATATTCAATTATCTTATTTAAGCGGTTCCCACAGCATAAAATGCATCCCCACACACTCACGAAAATCACATTCGTCATCTTTTTCCTTCACTTCACTGTGCTATGTTGTTGTGCTTCTTGTCATGGTGGTTCTTTGTGGTGGTGGTGTGTTTGTTTGGAGGTTGGAGAGTTTCCTAGAAGAGTTTGGTGGTCAAGAAGGTGGTCTTGTGCTAGTGGTACATGGTACAAGAAGGTGCTTCGGTGGTGGTGGCGACGCAGTAGGAGGAGGAGATCGTCTTAGGTGCGAAAGCAAGATGGAGAACTCTTCAATGGATATGAAGATCTATCAACGAGAGGTGCGGAAGCTAAGTCATTGTTCCTTTTCAATGGTTTTAATCTATAGAGCACCTCTCTTGCTAACACCCCCTCATCTACATATGTAACACCAAGTAATTCCATTTGTTATGTTTCATTATCCTTTAGACTTTGTTTTCCATCAACGAGTCAATGCATAATAAAACACTACGAACAAGCTTCCTTTTCAAATATGGGAGTTGTTGTATTTCATTCATATGCACATCCTTTTGTTCCTGTAAAATGACATCACAAACAGTAGAGAAAAATCAGTAACAAATAAATTTTTCATGCTTTGTTTCTGTATTTATTTTTCTTTTTTCTTCATTTTTTTCTTCTTTCTTTTTTTCTCATTCTTTATTCACTCTTCTTTTCTTCCTTTTATATTCTTTCTTTTTCTATTTTCTCCTTCAACCTATGTTGATCCTTATTGACTTGTCTTGATGTCACAAATTTCAGCTTAATTTTATGTTCCTCATGCCTCAAGTAAAGTGAGCGTTCATCAAGTTTGAATGCTTTAAAACGAAGCCATGATCATCCTAAAAGAAGATGACAAGAGTCCATAGGAGCATATCACTCATTGTCCAATAGTGAATTTGATCCACACTTCTTGTTGGTAAGTGGAGCTCCTCCATCAATCTTTGGCTCACAACATTGTTGACACTTCCATAATTGTATGCAACTAAACATGAGTGACATTCGATTAAACACCTTGTATAGAAATTTTCCATCGTCATGCTAAACCCAGAGTCGAATCTCTGATACTAAATGATTTTAACCCCATTTTCACAAGGAATATTTTAGAATTTTTTAAGGTTAGAACCTTGTAGAAAATTTGAAAAATTAGAGAGAAAGTTGACAGTATTTTGGAAACATTGATAACTCGAGCTATAGAACACTACTTGGGGTGATTCCAAAATAAGGTGAAAGTCCACATTTTGAACTTTAATTTAGGCTCAAGAATCACTTAGTTTGGACATGTGGAACAAATTTATGATTACGGGATAAAATTGGACAAAATTGAGTTTATAAACATCGAATTAAGAAAGAAAACGAGGTGCAATGAAAAATGGAAGGAAATAATCATTATTTCAAAGGGACGTAACACAAAAAGGATGGCAAAGTCCTTTGATATAGCCAAGGGTTCTTGAATCCTCCAAGAACTTAGGAGAATAACTCTCACTAACCCTATTTTCACTTGTTTTTTTTATGATGAAATGGTTAAGCCTATTAAAAGCTTTAGCCATCAGAATTACAAAAGAGATAACGACTTATTTTAACTACAATATGTGGTAACCAAAAGTCACCCAAAAACATTTAGTTTTACATCATTTTGGTCTTCCAAAGGCTAATGACTAAGTGGTCAATTAGGAATTTATTACAACTTGAAATAAAACCAAAATAAAACTCATTAATTAATTAATCCAAAGCATAATTTGGTCAGCTAATTTTACAAAGGATTGTGCAATTATTTAAACAAACTATTTACTTAAAAACTACAACAAAGTGGCATGTCACCATCATTGGTTCGATTCACATCACTTTGGGTTGTCACAGAACATGGTCGAAGTTCCCAACCACCATGGGTGGATGTATGATCATTGTTACATGGTAGAAGGGGTTTGAAGGAAACTTTTGTCTAGAGAGTTGAAGAGTTTGTTCGGACAACAAGACAATATAAATATTACACTCTTGATAGAGGGATTAGATATTCATGCATCAAGTGCGAATGTACTAAATTTTGGAAAGGTGAAGTGGTAAAAGTTCACCTATACCAAAAAGGATTCATGCAAAATGACAAGATTTGGATATTTCATGGTGAAGAAGTTCCCTCTACCTCGACTGCACGTGAATATTGATAGCCCTCAGGTTCGAACACTTTTGTACATATTTCTAAGATAGATCAATTTATGTATATGCAAAAGATGGTAAATAATGCTCTACTCGACATGTTGAAGAACAATAAGTCGCCGATAGTCCTTTATAAAAGTCTCTAATGAAGTCACTTAAAGGTTTTATAATTTATTGACAGAGACAAATGAGTCTTTATTTAAAGGGTCAACACAGTCAAAATTGTCAGTGTGTGTAAGCCTTATGGCTTGCAAAATCTGGTCATGACATTCTTACTCCCAGAAGCATAGATTTATCTTCAACAACCTCAGTCTAGCCCAACATTATCCCAACAACAACCCTCTCCAGTCGAGCCCACTTTAGTCTGGCCACCTCCATAGTAGTAGCAACAACACAATGAAGAAGAAGAAAATAATTCGAATGACTATGTTGATTATTAGGACTTTATTAGCTTATAAACATTTACTTTAAAACTTCTATATTTTATTAATGACACTATATATAGACATGTTTTAGTGAATAATGTTCTGGATTTGATTATCAATGCATTATCTCCTTGGTTTCACTAATTGGTTTCATCTTCAAGTTTGATTGTGATGGCGTAGGAAATATTGTTCATTGCACTCAACATGTTATCGTATTTACTGATGGACTATACGGACATATAAATATGTCGGTAATGCATTGTATTCGCTCAAGTATTTACTAACGGATATTAACTACCGGTAATTATCGATGACCAATATTTATTGGTAAATGTTTCCGACAATACTATTACCAAAGGAATTTTGCTATTACCGAGCTGTCGGTAATTCCAAATTTTTTTTGTAATGTATAATGATGACAAGAAAACCAAGAACAAAACCAATCCCTTGAACCCACTCAATTAACTTATCACGTTTGAAAAAAATATGATCAATTGTAAAATTGTTTGTATAATCTAACTCACATTTCATTGATAAAAAAAGATAAATCTGACAAAGTTCATTTTTACTTATGAATTCATCAAAGTGAAAGGATAATCTTTCATATTACAATATAGCAAAACATCACTACTATTGAATACCTCACTTCTTCAGTAATAATAATTGAAATTGAAGATCAATAAATTGTTAAAACAAAACAAGTAAAAAAAAGGTTAAAAAAATTAAAAAAAAAAGAAAATGAATAGCTAATTTCGAAATTCGATAGAACTGTTAACCAGATTTTGAAATCTGGATAAGTAAATATCAAATTTCAAAATCTAGTAAGTTCTTGGATCGAATTTTAAAATCCGATTAGTTTCGAAATCCAGTGAGCTTTTAAATTGGATTTCAAAATTCGATAAATTTCATAAATAAGATTTTGAAATCCAGTACATGCAAAATATAATAAAATTCAATATAAATTTTAAAGAAAATAAATATAAAATAAAGAGGATGAAAAAAAACCAACTTAATGAAACTACTAGAATGAAGAATAAATACAAAGCACACTACAAAACCAAAGGACATCAGAGACGAAAGAAGAAGAAAATGCGTGAATATGACTTAGGGTACATGCCTTTAGTAGATATAAAGGGCTAATTACTGCTTACCTAATTTCTTTTTTATTTTATATATTTTTTTTAAAAGTTATTTCTATTATCATATGAAACTTGAAGATGCAGTAAGAAAACTTGGGGTGTAGGAAGAAAGCCCCATCGAGTTTTGTAATACATAGGTCCAAGTTGTTGATTCGGTCATCCAATGTTTAGGCCCAAATTGGTAATGTTAGAGTGTAGAATATATTGTCATCTTAAAGTTTGGGAACAATATTTGTTTGAATGCAATATGCAAATACGATCAGAACTTCATTTTCGTCCGTTTTCCTCTTTTTTTGAAGTCTGTTTTTCTTTCTTGAAATTTATGAATGAAGTTTCATAAGCCCAGGAAAATGAGGGAAAAAGTTGTTTTTTCTTTTCTTTTTTGGCGTAAACGATGTTAATGAAGCGTGAAGCATGAGAATATCAACTTTACATATTAAAGTTAGGATCTTAAAGATTATATATATATATATATATATATATATATATATATATATATATATATATATATATATATATATATATATAATCATAGTTATTATAAAGATATTTAATATCTGTCACAGATTTTATCTTCCAAAATACAATTTTTTGTATTTCCTAGTTGAACATTCAAATAAATTGCTAATCCAAGATTTAAAAAATAAAAATACTCCTTTTATGCTTGAAAAATGTAGAAATCTCCGGTAAGAAGTAGCTTAGACAAACCTATGTTCTCTTCCTTGCTCTGGATAAGCGATCGGTTTGAGGGGACGTGCATAATACATTCTAATATTCAAGTCATAATTGTTTTTTGATCGAATAGTTACGAAATCCTATCTTGTAAAATATGGTCGTTCGATCCATTCGACTTTGCACCCAGTTATACCTGACTGGTCGGGTTTAAATATAGTAACAGTTATATATCTTCTAACTATAAAATTTTAATTTTTTATATTTATAACATTTTTTTAGAAAAGTAATGTAATATCCGGTCATAAAAACATATCTACTCATACAATATGCAATATATACACACACAAAAAACTCTTTAATAATTTGAACACATTCTAGAATCACATATAGACAAAAGAAAAATATGTTGAATATTTTGAACCACATAGACCACACAATATCACATACATGCAAGATTTTTAAAATAACTCAAGAAGAGGTAAAAAAATGAACTTTCTCTTATGAATATTATATGATCAATAAAATATGTATAATTGAATATCGTAAATCTAAAAGGAATATAAATATAAAGTAACTGTTTTCTAAATGTCTTTATAAAATAAAATTTAAATAATTGTTTTTTTTTTTCTATTTATAAACTTTAATATATAATAATAATGAAATAATCAAACTTTATTTATGAAATATTAGTTCTACTCTTATATGTCTTTACAAAATAAGTGATATATTTTTAATAAAAAAATTACTTTTAATCTTGCATTAGAGGAAAGAAAAATGAGAAAATTGACGAGGAATATAGACAGTGGTCCCACGTTAGGCTGCGGTGAAAGCACCGCCGTTACATATGCGGCGAACCGATTCTCTTTTTCTCTTCTTCTCTCATCATTTGCCACCGTCACGCCACTCTCCTCCAATTGCACCCATGTTTGTTTCCTTCTACTTTTTTCTTTTCTTTCAATACGTCTTGTTACCCAAATTTACCACAAACACTTTCTTGCTCTTCTCAATATTTCCCATAAGTTGAATCAAATATTCAGAAATAATTTTACAGAATAATATAAAAAAAATTACGAAATTAATATAACCATCTCATCTCATTTATGACAAATTTTGTTCTTTTTTATATTTATCTTCTTTTATTTACATTCCAACGTGATTGTGGATAGCTTTAGTAGAGAAAAGGGTCAATTAAAGATCCTCTTGTTTTCTTTTATGTGCTCTCGTGCTTCATGGCTGTAGCCAAATGTGTCTTTTTGAGATTGCTTTCCGCTGCAGGGAATAACTTTTTGTCATTTTTTATTTTCTTGAGCATTTATTTTGCATATTATTAATTTTCCTCCACAAGTAATGCTTTTCAAAACTCAAACCTTTAATAATCTCACACAATATCTTTAGTTTATTTCATGTAATGCATGCACCTCTTTTTTTCCTCGAGTGCACTAAGAGAGGTTACAATGATTCACATGTTAAACTCCTTAACTACGATAAATTGTTTTACATTAGTTTTGTGATGTTGCAGTTTGAATCTTATTAGTGGTCTTTTGTGGCTAATGGATCTACGAATATCCCGAAGTTTCAAGTTTCTATTGAGAATTTTGACAAGACATGACTTTAGAAGGAAAATTTTCTCTTTTCAATTTTTCTGTAACTATTACACACGAAAAGAAAAAGGTTAACCCATAAAAAATATTCATTTTTTTTCTTCAATAAAGAAAAAACAATACCGAAATAAATCAAAAAATTGAATAAAAAAAACTAGAAAGTGATATATCTATGCAATCAATTAGTGTTTGTGCACTCTTATTGATGTGTGTGCACAAACGCATGCAGGTTGCAATTGATTTTACTGTTATCTTAAAAAGCTTTTTCGGGTGGGTAAATTATAATGGTTGAATTTGTCCGAAAGCAACGAAAATAAAAATGTGAGTCTGAAATACTCTTCTAATGGAAGCTATAATGCAAATTCTTGAACTGGAAAGTGACCCTTTTGGTTTCTGAGTGCACAATCACGTTGTGAGAATAGCAAGACTTATCATGATACTGTTGGTTATGCGCATGAAGCAAACAGATCAAGCGTAAAATTCATTCCTCATAATTATCCTCTGCATTTTCCCTCCCAGTCAAAGTTGCTCACCTACAAAATATAAACATATACACACGTATTTTTCACTCACAAAACTCTAAGATTAACACATACGGATGAAATTGCTCCATTCTTTTCTATTTATTACTCTTTACATGAATAGAATAACCTATAGAAGAGGCATACAAGAATGTGTGGGAAGTTGTATGTAGGCTTAGAAAAGTTTGGATGTTAGAAAAGGGGGAAAGAGGAATAGAAGAGGTAATGATGAATCATGATGTATTGTGTGTGAGAGAGATGAGAAAAGTGGATTTGTTGCAAGGGCGAAGCAAGAGAAACAATAATAATGTCACAAACAAAAGAATCCCTGAAAGAAGACAAGGACACCAAACTCTAAAAGCCAAAACCAGCCTCAGAAAGTAGTGAAAAACTGTTAGATGTACCATGAGTCATTATTTTAAAAGATTCCATCACAAAGGGGCAAAAAATCAAGGCCGTTGTTATTATTATCACATGGATTGGGGACAAAAAATAGATGCCTTCATGAAGAGGGAGGAGAGGGAAAGACTGACACAAATGCAATTAACCCATGAATATGAGCTTCTCATCACGTGAAAGATGCTCTTATTTTGGTAGTTGGACAGGGAATTTGTCTAAAAACTCTTATGAAAATTATATTTTTAACAATTTTTTTATAACGGTTCATGATAGTATTTGATTGATCCGTTTTAAATATACAGATAAATAAAATAATGACGAATAATCTAGGATAAGAAGTTATAAAATAAAATTGTTAAAATATCATATTCATTTGTTTAGAACTCTTGTATAAGGTATCTTATCTTCTCTCGATCCAATCAGAACAAACTTTCCCTTCTCTAACTTTCTTCAATCAGAAACCAACTTGCCCTCTTCACTGAACCTAGAATCAGGAATCTCTCAAACTTACGGTGTTAGAGGATCATTATTAAACTAGACAAAAAACAACATACAACTTATATTATATCGGTTGTTTACAAAATATTTTGATCTAAAACTGATTATATTTTTAGTAAAAAAGTGATCTTTAAAATTAATTTAATTTTATAAAATAAAATTTACAGTTGTTTATATGTTATTATAAATTAATTTTATTTTTAATTCATGTGAAACTTTTCTAAAGTTTTTATAAAAATTAAGCAACTTTAGCTAATAAAAGTATGTTACCGATATACCATTTCTTGGATTCCTATTTTAAGGAGTATCTGCTTGACAATAGATTATGTTTTGGTTTGGGCATCAAACTTTGGAGGATTGGTTGGCAACTAGCTAACCTTCCACAAACCACTGGGTCAAGTAACCTCTCACCCACCACACCACCTTGTCTTTGTCACCAAGAATCAAAATTCCATATTTCCCACTTCTGTCCACACTTCGATTAACCTAATCAAATGTTTTGTTCTGAGTTGAAATTTGAAAGATCCTTGTATGGTAAATCATCAAGTTTTCAATTCCTTGCTATCATTACTTCCATTGGAAGAAGGATTCCCTTTGACTGCTTTTGGGAATAACATAACATAATAATAACCCAGCAATACAACAAAGCTACGGCAACAATAGAATTACCATTATGCTCTTCACTATTCTTGGAAATTTTAATATCTCACGTCCTTTCCTCCCATTATTTTATTTCGGAATTCATTACTCTTAACTTATTTTATGGCTACAAATAAATAAAGCAGACCTTGTGCACTTCTCAGAAATGGAAGGTCACTTATTACACTAAACTCTTTCGGCTGAAAATTAGCAAACTTTTTTATTTTGTTCTCACCTTCTTCTTTTTTCTCACAAAAAGTACATTCAGCTGTTAATTAAATGTGCTACATTGATTGATCAATTAGTATCATATAAGCCAACCTTTTGCATTAAAAAAAGTAATTTATTGTTGATCTTATTCCAGGTAAATTTGTTAAAAATAAAAATAAAGTAACGTGTGAAAATAAACTTTAATCTTTAGTTTAATATATTTTTTGAAAAAAAAAAGGTTTTAAATATTTAAAAATTGGCGTGTTTGTACATTTGAATTCTTTCATTGTAAGCTTCTCCGACAGTGATGCGGGGAACCGGAGGGAACCATTCAAACTGCATGGTTAAGATAAGAATAAGATATATTATCAAATTCAATCAACATTATTATATTAAGCCATTAACACTAATTATAATAATGATAATAAAAGTGTAAATCGCAAGAGAAAAAAAAAGATTTTGTAAAAGAAGAGAGATTCTAAATTCTGTTGAAGATAACTGGAATCTAACGGTTGTAAAAAGATATCCTTTTCAATAATAAAAAAGTAATAGAGAAAGAAAAACAGAAACAAAAAAGGAAAAAAGGCATCTTTCTCTTCTGTGCAATGTTCCAGACGTAATCTGAGGCAATATCGAAAGCGGGTCCATTGCACAATTGGATTCCTTATCTCTAGAACCGTGTTGAGATTGGCCAAACCAAACACGCCCTAGCGCGTGCTCCCGACGTGCCATATGATTTTGTTTTAGAGGTATCTGGCCAGCCTGGGAGATATAGATTAGGATTCCACAACACCACCATCTTTCTAAAACTTCCATTTCTCTGCAAAAAGAAAATAGTTTAATATGCAAACGTTTCCCATAATTTGTACGAATTGTACACGCTGAAAAGGAAATTAGTTCAAAACCCTAGGCCCATCTAACTTCTGTAAGATTCTTTTTCCCAAATTAAACACTCTTTTGTCTTCTCAAAATTCTAAATATTCCCATTTCATAGAATAGGTAGATACAAATCTTATTGCTATTAAAACTTCTGTATCTTTTTAACCCTTTTCATTACTTACTTTAAATCACCACAACTTCTGTTTTCATCTTAGAATCTAAAACTTCAAACTACACCCATTGTTTGACTTGGTAAAACTCAATTCAATCTTTTAAATTTTAACTTTTTAATAAAAGAATTATTATAACCGTAAAATAGTATCATTAGGGTCAATTTGAAGTGGGACCTAGTTTCATCATAATAAACGTTTTGAAATGTCAGAAAATAAAATATACTAAAATTATTTTTTATCTTGCTTCTTAAATAATGCGAGAGTACTCGATGAAACATAGAGATTGGTTCTTCACAAATTTAATATGAAAAAAAATAGTGGGCAATTTGATTTTTTTTAAGTATAAGCCAAATGCTTATATTTCTTTTTCTTTTCTGGTGGCATCTAAAATATCATCGTGAAGGTACAAAATTGTCCATTGCAACTTACCAAAGTCATCAATCAATGGCAGACTAATTTCTGAAAATATCTTGGTGGATTGATCATGAGATGACTTCTTGTTTGAAAATCAAAACTAGGGTTTAAGGAATGGAAGTAGATAAGAATCAAATCTATGGAATAAAACTTTATGGAATGCCATAATCTCTCATGTGTAAGTAGAATAAATAAAAAACTTTTTGCTTTAGAGGTCTATGGTCTCTTGTAGTTTGATTTGAGAGATTCTAGTGTTTTTGCTTTATACTTTTAATGAGTATATCACTTATATAAATTATTATTATTATTTTACTTTTACAATAGTTTTTAACATTAAGATTGAAATGGAAGATATTAAATAGTATATAACATGTTGTTTTCCTACGTCAAAAACACTCCAAGGTTATATAATTTTGTGATTGAATGAGAGAAATTAGGCTATTTTGGGACCACTAAAGGATTAGACACCTTGTCACCATTTATCTTTATTCTCTGCGTGAAAGATTCTCCAATATCGTTTTAAAGATTATTCTTTATGATTCCACGTTTTTATTTTTCAAATTTGGTTCCAAAATAGTTACCTAAATATTATTTGTTGTTGACTGGATGATAATTAACTTAGACCAGAGTAATTGCTAAGCAAACTGCTAAATAAGTTGCATAATTAGAAGTCAATTCGATGATTAATTGACGAAAAGATATATTAAAAAATTATTAAATAGTAATTAATTTTGGAGAAAAAAAACATAATTAATTACTATAGTAACAAATTTAAATAATAATTTATAAACTAATAAATATTACTATTTAAAATTGATAAAAATTATAATTAATTTGTGAATTAAAATCATTAACACAAAAATAACTTATTGTATCAATGAATGATAACATTTTTTATAATTAAATGGTCGATATTTATGTCTGACTTATAAGGGTTAAACGTAAAAAAAAAAAGATTTTACTTCTTACACTTATAGATTAGACATAAATGTTTTTAAGAAGAACTTACGATTTTCTTATCACTTTCTCTCTTGCATGAAGCTTTCTCCTGATAATGACGACATTTTGTGAGTTAAGACTTTCATAGGTGATCAAAACTTACATTTTTAGCTATTTTCGTATGTGATTCACCGGAACACATATTTCCCTATGAATATTTTTTTGTATTGAGGTTAATTTGTTATCCTTGTTGCTTTGTTGATGTGTGTGATTGTTGTTGGAGAACTTAAT